>NC_046369.1:19600830-19813191 GCF_011125445.2 Fundulus heteroclitus | reverse complement strand
GAAGCAGCAGGTCGACCGCGAAGCCTTCTCTTCACAGATATGTCTCCTATTTTTTTTATTTCAATAAAAACAACAGGTTAAAATAAAACAAAATTAATTTCTTTATTTTTTCATTTAAAATTAGGGGGAGACGCTGGATAAGACCACTGCGCATGGATGGTGACAGGGAATTAATAGGAACGTGATCCAGAATAAACTAAAAAAAATGAAAAAGCTGGCTGGTGCTTTGACAGAGAGTGCAGCTCTCTGGAGTTCAGACTAAAGTTGGAGGTGTTTCTTCTAGCCACGAGTCAAACAGAAGAATAAAACGGCTTTCTATTTAGGAGATTGTCTTCTATTTGTTGTAACTTAATGATAACTTTGTACAACAAAAAGTTTATTTTTCATCTTTTCTTTATTACAGCAGAGGAAGGATTCCCCCCTGTTTGAGATTATGTGAATTTGCTAAATTGAGCAGGATGCCATCTAGTGGTATAGTTTGAGATTGCAACCAACTAAGCTTGTTTTCCTTTGCTAGTTATATAGAAGAGGAGAACAGATTTAAGCTTTTTTTTTTTTACAAGGAATGTTTGTATTATATACCGTCTGCAGATCAACCGATTCTCAAACTTGCCCCCCCCCACACACTATATATATATATATATATATATATATATATATATATATATATATAATATATATATATATATATATATCACTTTATATTTTCTTGGGGTTAACTTATGAAAACACCTCTGCTCTGACTGAGTCCTACAGTGTCTAATGCAAATTTTAACTTGATTTCTAAGGTCTGATTGGTCGCCGATAATTAAATGTGGAGGTGCCCTCGTTGCAGATTTATGAGAGCCAGTGGGTCTGCTCCAGTTCCGTCACCCGTTTGTCTTGTTTCCTGCGCTTTGTCGTTTTGTTTGAACCATTGTCTGATTGCCTCCTCTTCCTGCTCTCCTGTCTTTAAGTGTCTTCTCTTCTCGGTGCACATAGCTGGTTCCCCAGATTTCTGTGTGTGATCCTGCAGGATACCTCTTTATTATGTAAGTTTTGATGTAGCCATGTTTGTTTGGGTTTTTTTGGAACATGTGTATATGTTACGTTGAGGCGTTGTTGTTGTGAATGCAGACAGCGGGGTGTAAATGTGTGTGTACAGTCCAAACCCCAAAACCTGCAAAAAAAAACAAAAAAAAAGATTAAAAAAAAAAACACGCAGATTGCTTTATCCCCCACCTGCTCACCTCACACTGGATCCAGATGTGCCATGATCTATCTTTCTGCAGCACGGACAGCAAGCGTGACAGAGTTCCTCTCTCACACACAGACGGAGATAAATGCTCATTGTGCAGGATCAAAAACATGTGCCATGACTAAAAAGAACGCTTGACGATTTATTTTTTCTATACGTTTTCAGAAGAAGAGCCAAGTAGTGATATGTAAAGAAAATGTTGCAATGATATGAAAATAAGAAAATCTTGCTGTGTGTAAATTATTCAACAATTAACTGTTTATATTAAAATTATGAATAAAATTATTGGAGAATGTGTCATCTCGCAGTCCTTTATTGCAGACAAGTCTTCAGATGCAAGCTTCTCATATCGGCTGTCAAGAACTGTCTAAATCCAAAGAAACATTTGTTTCTGCTAAATAAAATTGGTCTATAGCCATTAAACCTATTTGAAAACTTTTACAAATCAACATGATGTAAACATTTTGTTTCGAAATTAAAGAACGACAGTAAGCACAGTAGGTTTTAAAGCAAAAGAAAATAGCTTTTGTGCAAGGGGTGATTTTCTTTCCAATATTTACAGGCAATAGGTAAAATACATGGCCTACATTTAAATTAAACATCAATGCTGCCAAATGACCGAAGGGCTCGAGAAATCCCTTACCCAATTAATCCTTTATGGGCTTATTGAATCCTTTTTTTCATCCCTTCAGTCATTTGCTTCCTTGGTATTTATCACAGTTCCCATGTGTTGCATGTTAAGAGGTACTTCAAGCTTTCTGATTTGTGCATCTTGTGGTTGCTTTTTAGGCAAAAGCAAATAGATAAAGATAAAGCATCCAATAGAATATATTCTTTAAAATTTTTGAACATGTCTATAGGCAAAAATATAATTTACTTAGGTGGTGAAAGTGTGTTGGTGCTTGAAATGTTTTTTTTAGAGTCTTGGATAGAATACATTAGAATATTATAAAAAAATCCATTTGTTTCAGTAACGCGATTAACTAAGCCAGACACATCATATAGATTAATTACTCAAACTGGTGTTTGAAAGCCCTTATTTTCTGTTAAAAAATGTTTGGTGGCATATAATGAAAACATGACATTTAAGTAAAAAAAAATATACAGAAATGTGGGCTTAATGATATGTGTTTAATACTTGCTTAAACGTTCTTTTCAAATAGTATTTATAATCTGACAAATTAGCCTCATTGGAACCCTTATTGTAATCTATTGAATATGACAGTATATGAATGATCTGGTACATAAGAGTCAAATAAAGACATAACAGGACATTTATTTAGACTGCTTTTTGTTACAACAAAATCTTCAAATGCCGCATATAATTTGGAAAAGTGAAGTAGTCCTTATTGTGCATACAATGACAGTTTTTTATTGTTATTTCAGGGTTGTCTGCTGCAGCAAGTCATGAATTTCTTTTCATATGTTGGTCATATCCATCATTGGGCCAGGCACAGGACACCGTTTTAGTCGGTGTGATCCATCAGAAGCTGACATGCACAGTTTCAATTATTTCATAATGAATCTCAGCACAGGACTAATGAAAACATTTATTTTTATATACATATAATGACTTTAATCAGCTCACATCAGTGTTTATTTTGTTATTCACCAAACTATGCTGAGTCAACTTTTTATTTAACTTACATATTGATTTAACTCACATTTTTAAGATAGGTGTAGGTTAATGATTATTTTTTTATTTATTTTCTTATATATATATATTTTTTTTGCACTCTGCACATGACATTTCCTGAATTCAGCAACCCCTTTAAAAAAAAAAAAAAAACCTTAATGATTCCCAAGTAGGGAGCTTCAATCCTTTCATTTTGTTATACCTGCCTGATCTTTAAGGGGGCGCTGGAGCCCATCTCAGCGGGGTATAAGCAGACAAAGTCCAACATGTAAAGCTGACAACGATGGCCCAGAGTTTTTTTTTTTTTTTTGCATGAAGATGTAACCTTAGAATATAATGTGCTTTATTCTTATTGTCACGAGTACAAGGGACATTTTTGAAGCTGGAGGTTTTCCATTAAAATCACAAATATCAGACGATGTGTGACAGGTGGGAGTCACGTGGTTCTGGTGCACACCGTTAGTGCCGAGGCTAAATGAAAACCAGCAGCTCCATTTAGATCACCAGCCTTTTTGAGACTGAGAGCTGCTTCATTGGCGTTGTGTTAGAGAAAGAGCTACCAGTACTGACATTTGAACTAGAAGAGACAGAATTCACCATAACTTTACGTAAAATAAACACATTTTTCATGCTTTGTTATACAGTCATTTTCAAATGTATATAAATGCATATGTGGAAAAAATATGTGGATTGTGCTTTTTTTAGGACAGGCTAGTGGGCTACTTGCTGCCTGCGGGCGCCATGTTGGTGAGGCCGGGTTTAGATCATGGTTGTTGTTTTTGTCCTTCTCAACATCCCACAGGTGAATGTCTCTGTCCTCTGTTTGTTTCATCTGTTATGTTTTGCTTCGATTGATTTGGTTTTCATCAGTCTGTTCCCGATGTTTTCAGCTTGTCTGAACTTCTGCTTCCTCCGCACACCTGGGCGACCTCACCAATCACCACACCTGACCCTTGTTCGGTGTTGGTCTGTCCTGGCGTGTGGTGCCGGGGCCACTTTCTGTTGGCTCTCGTCTAAAATTCAACTCTGTGAGTATCAAATGTTTACAGATTATCTGTCTCTCTTTGGGATGCCCCTTTGTCTACATGTTTCACCGAGTTTCTAGATCGCAGTTCCTCCACAGACCTTTCCCTTCAGTGTTAACGTCATCAACGTTTTTGAACGAGTTTCGTTTGGTAAAGTGAAAGATTATATGATTCTGTTTAAATCCTATAATTCCTTTACTATGACTAAGTTTAACAGTTTTACATCAAAACTTTGTTTTTCATGAAATCAGGCAAAGAGCTCCTTATCAGTTTTGAATCAAAACTTTTGTGGAGGCAACAAAATCATTTGCTTGTTTGCAAACAAATGGTTGTTTGCAGACTGTCTGTCTAATCTGAATTATTTTGAACTGTTTTCCTGAAATTAAATAATTCAAATCTCTCTCTAGCTGCACAAAGCTGGTGGAGTAATACTTAAAAAAAAAAAAAAAAAAAGACTTTGCCCCTGGGTCAGCATCAAAACCTGGCCCTCCAAAAGAACCATGTCATTCTTTTTTAATTATGTATTTCAAAGGAAAATTGAAACTCATGCTTTTCTTCTGTTTCATAATTAAGTGATGAATTGTGTTAATCTTTCACATATAATTCCAATGAAACATCTAAAGTTTGGGTTATGATCTGACAAGATGTAGTAAAAAAATAATACAATGTACTATGTATTAATAAATAAAATAATTAACAAATAGCTCATCACTCCATTATAGAGGTCCAACAAAGAGCAAACTGGGCAGGCTCAAAAGCCATCAACCATCAAAAGCTGCCATAACTTTCAGCCGGCGACAGTCCTGCAGATATATGATGCTGTAAACAGTTCCCCTCACTTTAAACTGTTCAGACAGAGGTCTAATAGCAGCCGCGTTCAGTTAGTATTGTGAACAACACAAAAAAAATATATATATATTTTTTTATTTCAGCCAAAAAATCCAAACTGAGCATCAAGCTCTGCAGCATCAACCTAGCCTCAGAGACACAATATCCATGGCGCATATCTGCCACTCCACCTTGATGCAAGGGCTATTCAAACGCTGCAGCTGTGACTCTGTAGTGAAATGAACTTCCTCTCACAACATGTTTTGCAGACGTTAGCTGTCTGCGCTGATGACCACCGATGACTCAATTGTGAAATCACAATTGTTGCAGCCCACTATTACTTTTTAAGGCTCTCTGACTGAAGCGGTGTCTCAGTATAAATATTTAGGCTTTGTTATTGGTGACTCTCTGAGTTTTGTTCCCCACGTTCAATAGCTGGTAAATTGAAGTTGTGTTTTTAATTTTAGAATTTGTTCTTGTTTGTCTTTTGAGGCCAGGAGGCATCTTTTCTACCCATTTTGGACAATGCCGATATAATTTATATGCATGTATGTTCACACCGGTTGCATATGTTGTATTCTGTGTATCATGGAGCGTGACGTTTTATCAGTGGTCTAGGAGCTCTTACTCATACCATGTTGGCTGGATTTCCTTATCCACCTGCAAACACTGTCACAGGTATATTTTCACTTACAAAGCTGTCTTGGGTTTACTTCCCCGTTATCTCCTCTTCGTTGTTGATAGAAAGTATTCAGGAGCTTATTCTCTGCGTTTGGAGTTAGTTTTATTAAATGTACTTAAGATTCACACTGATCATGACAAAAAAATAAAATCCTTCCAGTGTGCAGCACCCTTAGACTGGAATCAACTGCAGAAGGACTTGAAATTGAAAGATTTGGTCTCTTTTAATGTATTTAAGGGCATTTTAAACCAGTTTATAAATAAGGGTTCTGATTGTAAATGCTTTAAGAAATCATATTATAGGTTGTTAGTTTCATTTTTTTTATTTTGACTTACCAAAATTGTATCGTAAATGTATTTTCATGTCAGCAGTGTTTTATTTGGTATTGGTCAGGTCTCTTTTTAAAAAAAGAGGGTTTTAATCTGAATGAGAGCTCCCTAAATAAAAGTTACATACACATGCATACTACAGACTCACTTCAGCATGCTGGATGCTTGAGGCTCCAATTAATGGCGGCATGACCTACTTTCTGATTAACTCAGCTAATAATTATTTAAGCAGATGGTCCACCCATAGACTGTAAAGCTTCATCTTCAGGTGGTCAGGAAATAATATGGTTTCCATCATTGCCAAACCAACACAATCTATCAGAACGCTGTGATTAATGTAAGCTTTTTTTTTTTTTTACAGCCTTTCACATCAGAAGCAGCAAACAGATTTCATCGACGTGACAGGAGTTGATGTTTCCCAGAAAGCACTTTATTTTATTTCGGGTTTAGAACCTTGTAAACAACTTTTCAGAGACACTGAACATAAATGGCAAGATGAGAAACAGTGTGATAGCAGCTTTGTTCTCCCGTTTAGGGTCCATCCACTCAGAACCCTTAATCTTTTTTTTTTTTTTTTTTTTTTTTTTATAAGACAATGCAGCTGTAAGAGAGAGACCAATAAATGAAGGGATGATGACCCATCCTCCAGTGTACCATTTAGATCAAAATGTAGAATAAATATACATTTACTTCAGATATAAAGTGTAATTGCTTTTCACTGTTTTCACTTTGTTATGGTACCAGAGACAAGAAGATTGAAAACATTTTTACTGCCTCACAGTATGCAGTTACTTATAATAGTTTATTCTATGCTTTCCAAATGGTCTGTAGTTCTTAATTCTTAGTTTATCTTAAGTTTTATTTAGTCTATATTGTCATACTTGTATTTATCTTGACATTTTATTATTTACGTACTTGTTTTTGCCTTATAACTTCATATCATGCGATGGACTTCATTTTTTTTAGGCTCCCTGTATCTGTTGCATGTTCTGCGTCACAACACCACATCATATTCCTCACACATAAGGATTTCTTGGTCAGTAAACTGAATTCTGATTCTCAGGTCAAGGTCTTTCAAAGTTTTCTGTGAACTTTGGCTGCTGTTTCACTCTTCCTCAACAAAATTCAGCCGTTTCCTTTAACCCACTTAATGTTATTGAACCATTTTGTCCTCCTTAGGCGAATCAAAATGTCAAAGGTGATTTCCATTGAGCTAGTGATCGGACATGCAGTGGATGATGAGTTAAAGGATGAACATTCAGGTCTTTGGTCTTTCCTTTTCCTATTTAATAAACACATGACTTTATGATCTTTAGATACTGCTCCTCTTCTGTATTTTTTTTTTTTTAAAGCGGGTGATTATCATCCTCCTTTCAAAACGTGTGGTCATAGTCATGTACAAGAACTGGACGGGAAATGAGTAAAGAAAAAAAAGAAACCCAAATGAAACCGAAAGAGCTTCGCAGAGCGTGAAGTAGTAGTGATCCAGACCTTTTTAAAAGATCCAAAAAAACATGGCTTGTTGAAATGCAACAGAAACAAATCCATGGGGGTTTACTACGTCTGCACAGTTCTGCTTTATGGCAAAATAAGAGGGACTCTTTGCAAGCCTTTAGCGTCGGTTCACTGCATGTCGTTTTTTTTAAAGCAACAAACGCAACGGTATGATCATCAGTTCCCCCTTCAACCCGTTTCTAAGGACTCTGCTAGTTTGCATGAGGCCACAAAATGTGACAGAAAAATTGAAGGTATCCTGCAACCCGGCGCACCGAGAGCCACAAGTCTTGGTGATGGCTGTGCGAGCGCCTTTTAGTTTAGACATTAATAGAGTTGTTGCTGTGCACGCAAAAATAATTTTAACAGTCGCAAAGAAAGTCCCAGAGGTCAGAGGTCGATGCTTTCTGTAAACAGCTCTTGTTGTCTGCAGTTTCTCTTCAGGCCTGCAGAGCAGCGTTGTGGGCTGCTGGTGAAGAGTGTCAGCTGCCATGACTTGTTTCACAGCTGCAGGGATGTGTGAAACGGTACGTCTGAGTTGCACACAATGACGAGGGGGGGGGGAAGAGGAAGCAGTAGGTTGTCTTTTTGCTCTCAGTGTGAGGATCAGAGGAGTGTTCTCAGTCAACACTGATGGACTTTAGCCCACTTTTCTGCTGGTTTTTGACTTTTTAAAGACGAGAACTGCTAAGACGTCGCGTTCTGCCTACAGTTTCATCCACTGTAAGTAGAGATTGTTTCGGTTTTTAGCGGAAACCTCTGCAGGTTCTCCAGTAACATCCTCCACAGTGACAGCTTGTTGTTGCTGCTGCTGATGCTCTATATGCAACGCAATGGTTTTTTTCTTTTCTTATCGTCACCCGAAGACAGCAGAAATGTCAACGCTTGCCTTCTTTATGCCTGTGTTTTGCTTTCTCGTGGGCAAAACACCCGGGAAGGTTGTCCACTATACACAATGCGGCCCACGTCACAGTAGCTGCAGTTGAACAAACATAAAAGCCAAGTTGCTCGCTCTACGGCAGGTCTCTTGAAGCAAATTCGTGCCATTTCAGACCAGACGCGTCGATGTGCGCCTCTGTGAGTCAACAAGAAACTGTTTCATTGCTTTCATTGCATCTACTTCCTTCTCTTTTTTTTGTTTTTTTTTTTTGTTTCTGCTCTATTTCCCAAAACAAGGCGCATACAGTATGCGAAGAGTAAAACGCTGCATTTCAACCATTTTAACTTTTACACAGTCTCTTTTTTTCTTACTCTCTCTTACTGTTGGCTGCAAGAATTATTCAGAATTGCCGTTCATTCTGTTTTTAGATGGACCCAAACGAACGTATGGTCATTCAAAGCAAGTAAAAGCAGAAATTCTTCTAAAAATAGAGCAGTAGATGATGGTTTAGAAGAATATTCTGTTGCTTCTTGACTCCAGGATTCCTACTGTTCTCCCCCCCAATTTGTTTTTGCTGCTGGAGGTAATCCCCAGCCTCCTGACTCTCCTCCCCTCCCTCCCTCCCTCCTCCTCTTACTGGGTGCCACAGCAGCAGTTGTAAGCAAGCTCCAGTTCAAGCTGGCCTCTGCTCCGGCTCCCATGGCTGACTCTCCTCTGAACCACTCCTGGCCCTCCTTCTCCAGGTTCTGGATGAAGAGATGGTCCTTCAAGAGAGGTAATCCGCTTCCTGGTTCACCTTTAGTGCCAGTACCTTTTTTTGTGACCCACCAGAGCTGGTAGCAAGCCGCCTCTTGTTTCTCCTCTGAGCTCCATTCAGTTCTTCTTCTTTCTTTTTTTTTCTCTTTTTTTTTTTATGATGTGACTCCTGCTTGCCATTGTGACCTGATTGTGGTTTTTGCGGTGAATGACAGTTGCAGTGTTTCAGTTCAAAGTTGTTCAGAAAGTGAAGTGTGCATTGTGTCAAACTGTGAGTTGCTGAACTCAAACAGAAAGCTGATCATTTATCTGCAAAGTGTCACATTCTGTCGGCAGAGCTGCGTCTGACCTTTTTTTTTTTTAAGGTGAGCGTTCACGGTGCTCTGCACCCTCCAGCACGTGCCACAGGTCCTCTCCTCCTCCTCTGAGCGTGGCCGTTCATTGCCTCCATCCCGCTTCTGTGTCTGTGCAGCTTGCCAGGTTTCAGACGGCCCTGGATTTTCTGATCAAAGATGAAGGCGGTCGCTTTTGATGTCGTTGCGCTTCAAGCTCGGATCTGACAGTTCTGTTTTTATCTGCGAGCGGCATCCGTCGAACACCGTGCGAAAACAAACGAGCAGCGCTTCTCTTGAACTCGCACAGGCACAAAAGTTGGTCACCGCAGCCTTAAAAACCTGCTCATGCTGTCCCAGAAAGAGAGCACGTTTGTTGTGACTGCTATCTTGAAATCTGTGGGCTTCTGCTTTTGTCCCGTCCAGAATGACTTAAACTGAGATGTATTGTCGTTTTGTGAAACGCATGTCTGGGGTAAAAAAACAAACTGTTTGATATGTGATGTCTGACTAAATTAAATCACCTGATCGTGCCCTGGGTTCCCTCTTGTGATCGTCATGTAACTTTTAAGCATGCAGAGCTTTGTGGGCAAACATGTGCTTATATTTCCTTCCTCGTCTTTTGACATCCCCCTTGAAAATGACGAAAGCAAATCCAAAAATATACATGCTTTTTAATAAATTCAGTAATTTGATTAATCCAAATGAAATTGTAAAACTTTTTATATATTTTTTTATTCATTACACACGGTGATATATTTTAAGCACTTCTTTCTGTGAATGTTGACGTTTTGCTACATATGCGAGCCCAAGACTCAGTTTCCTTGATGATTTGAATATTACACAAGACCGATGTGAAAAAGGGCGTTTTGGTACAGAGACGTTCCGTTGTGGCCGTGCTGTGGCCTACAGAATCATGGGGCACCTGCTGACTTCACATCAGGCAGGGTGAGCCACACCGCAAAAGAGTCGGCTGTTTAGGGTCCTCGGTCCACTGGAAGGTTGAGTGGAAGGAAAAAGTGTGGAACAAGAAGCTGCAGACATGATGGATATGCCTGCTGCCTTATGATGGTTATAAAGTACAGCTAGCTTCAATTCGGGGGAGATTCACGAGGGATGGACTTTCAGCTGGAGTCACAACCAAATGTTGTTTTAAGCGAGAGAGAGAACATAAGAAGCTAAAGGGAAGAAGGGCTTGAATATAAAATAAACTGAGTACACATTATATCTTCTGCTGTTGTGGGTCTGCTGGGTTGTAGAAAGTCCACAAACCAGGGCAGCCATTTGCCGGGAAACTTCCGAGCTCTTGATGCTCCACTCTGCTGACAAACTTTATGAATATCCTGTATTCATTTCTTCAGCTGGACTTGGCCTCTGCCCACACTGCTAACGGTACCAGAACCTGCTTTAAGGCAACGTAAAGAGGAAGATGAGGCGATGAAGACCTCTGAAGGCTGGTCACCTCCATGCCTCGCATCGAGTGCAGATAGTGGACAAAATGCCTGACATTCAGTGCTTTTGATTAGATTGATGTAGTGTTGAAATTTACTGTTTGGCTTTTAACTGGCTTTAAGAAATAAAGACTTGAAACTGTGTGTAGTAAATCAACACGAGTTTCACATTTGTCAATAGAAGTAATGATAAAAATTAAATTAATTATATTATAATTCTGATTTATTGAGATGCACCCATGTGAAAAAGTGTTAATTAGTTAACGATGATTAAAAACCATATTTTTGTAGAAGATATTCCACTTGAAGCTAGGGGCTAATTTATTTTTTGTCTTTTGGCTCCTCTTTAAACTGTTTTAGTTCAACATGTCACATCATGGAGTCTGATTTGCTGAGCACACGACTTGACTTGCTAAAACTGAGCAGTTGTATTAAGTTTTACGGTTTGAGTTTAAATCTTTGCACATCTACAGTAATGGTGTTGAACTGCGGCTCTTCATAAATACTCACGAAGCATTGAGTTGCTTAAGCTGACCGAATGCAACGAAGCTCGTATCTGTGTTGACGTCTTTACATGAAGGTATTTTTTTTAATCGTTTTAGCAGCAGAGTGAGGTCTCCTTTTTTCATGCGGAGCCAAACCGTTAAAAAACAAAAAAACCAAGCCGAGTCTGATTTTTAAAAAGGTTGTAAAGCAGAGCGCGCACACAGCCACGCACCGATGCTTCATTGTTTTGTCATGTCTGAGAAGAAATGAAAAGGCCAACCATAAAAGGCCACAGCGAGTCCACGGCTCCAGCGGCTGCTGCAGACTCTCCTCTGAGTTTACACTGAACACAAGAAGGATTTGGACACAAACTAATTCTCCCTCCGGGGAGGACGCTGCCCACCCCTGCAGCCTCTGCCGGTGATTTAGTAATATGGAGAACTGTATCTACAGTGTGTGCGTGTTTACACAGGAGCGTCGCTAGCTGTCAGGCAGAGGGTCGCGGTGGATTGTGCTGGTTTATAACATGACCGGGCGCTGGAGTCAGGCTGTAGGTTAGCTGACCACACATCATGAGCTTAGGAATCCATCAGGTGCTATATTGTGCAAGTAAAAAGAAAACCCCCCAAATTATTTTTAAGTTCTTGTTTCATTATCAACATTAAAATAATGGCATTTCTGATGCACTTGAAACCCTACAACAGTAAGACTAAGGTTTTTTTTTTTTTGTGTGTGTGTGTTTTGTATACAGGACTGTCTCAGAAAATTAGAATATTGTGATAAAGTTCTTTATTTTCTGTAATGCAATTAAAAAACATGAAACGTCATACATTCTGGATTCATTACAAATCAACTGAAATATTGCAAGCCTTTTATTGTTTTAATATCGCTGATTATGGCGTACAGCTGAAGAAAACTCAAAAATCCTATCTCAAAATATTAGAATATTTCCTCAGACCAAGTAAAAAACAACAAATTATAACAGCAAAACAAAATCAAACATTTGAAAATGTCCACTAATGCACTCAGTACTTGGTTGGGAATCCTTTTGCACAGATTACTGCATCAATGCGGCGTGGCATGGAGGCAATCAGCCTGTGGCATTGCTGAGGTGTTATGGATGCCCAGGATGCTTCAATAGCGGCCTTTAGCTCATTTGCATTGTTGGCTCTGGTGTCTTTCAGCTTCTTCTTCACAATACCCCACAAATTCTCTATGGGGTTCAGGTCAGGGGAATTGGCAGGCCAATCAAGGACAGTAATGCCATGGTCAGTACACCAGTTACTGTGAGAATCTTATGTCGTCTCTTAACCACTACCATACTTGTGATTTAGTTTACTGAACCAAGCTGAGTGTTTTTCAAGGCTCAGGAAACCCTGCAGTGTTTCGAGTTAATTAGACGATTCAAGTGATTAGTTGAATAGCCTACTAGTATACTTTTTCCACGATATTCTAATATTTTGAGATAGGATATTTGGGTTTCTTAAGCTGTAAGCCATAATCAGCGATATTAAAACAATAAAAAGGCTTGCGATATTTCAGTTGATTTGTAATGAATCCAGAATGTATGACATTTCATGTTTTTTAATTGCTATACAGAAAATAAAGAACTTTTTCACAATATTCTAATTTTCTGAGACAGTCCTGTATTTAGTAGATTCGTCAATTCCCATCTCTTGGTTTTGCGTTCTGTTTGGTTTCCCCCTGGCCTCTGATTTTCTTTGCTTGTTTATTTGGTTCAGCCATATTCTCTTCCATTAGTTTCCCCTCGGTAGCCTCTGACTCTCGCTCCATAACTCATTAAAAAAAGCAAAAACTTTTTTTTTTTCTGAAGCCATTTGTAAAATTACTTTATCTTTGTTTGATTTAACCTTTATACAGGTTGTCTCTCTGAGATTCAACAGCTAATTTATAAGAGACATGCCTTGATAAAGCAAAAAAACAAACAAAAGAAAAAACATTTCAGTTTAAGGAATATTTAATTGGTGAAAGGCTCTCCGGTTTAGATCTCTGCTGGTCTTAGAACGTTTTCTATAGGCCTAAAAAAATGTTTTTCGGTTTAACAGGAGAATGTTAACAGATCTTATTACTGAGGTGAGATGCTGTGGTCCTGAAGTTAGTCTCTCGTTTGCCACTTTGTGTGGTGGTGTTTGCTAATTTCGTGTTGCTTAGCTGCTGTCACCAGACAAGCTGCTGTTTTTATATCAGTGAAACCACAAATGCTCGGTGGCTGCTGAGCTGGCTGTGAGAGCTGCACATATGATGCCGAGTCTACAACGTCAACACTGACAATACAGCTGCTCAGGTGCAGGTTACATTATTAACACAACAGGTGAAATTGTTTCACAGTGAGGATGAGAAAAGAATGACGTCAGTTTTACACACCACACACGCATTGTAAAGACATTAATTAATTAAACACAGAACCAAAACAACTGATAAGAAAAAAAAGAGTACTTGGAGTACTCAAGGCTCCGCCAATCAGGACATTCCAGTGGACGGACACGTCTGAACATACAGAAATTTAAAACTGAGCCAAGTTAAATCATTACGAAAATAAGTACATAAAAGTGTCAAATAAAAATAAATAGACCTGTACCGTGTAGCCTGTTAAATGTACAAAGTGTTTCTACATCTTGTTCAATTCAAGAGCAGCAGCAGGGACAAAGCTGAAGTGAAGTTATAACCAGTGAAGTTATTGTTTTTGTATGTGACAGATGGACCTCTGCTGTCTCGAAAAGTACTGATGAATTTTCACATTTGGTCAACAAGCTTCCATGAGTTTTAATGGGAAGAAATATGTATTTTTTTCCCTAAATAAAAATCTGACAATGGTCCATGCATCTGTATTCAACTCCTTTTTAGTTGCTGCTTTGTCGAACTACCTTTTTTTTCTTTTTTTTTCTTTTGAGTTACGTCTCTAACGTCGTTAAAGATCCAAGGACTGCATTTTTGCAGTCTTTGTTCCTGCTTCCCTGTTCCTGGTGATGAAACTCTCCTTTATGGCATGATGCTGCCACCGCCATGTTTCAGCACTACTGCATCCTTGAGCCATCTGGTGCATTCCTTCTTAAGTCATGTTGTTTGTTTGTTAATGTCTTCCAAAGAAAAAAGAGAAGAGCGCTTCCGAGGTCTTTACAGTACAGCTGTGTTTATTTGGAGATTAGATTACACGCAATCACCACTTCCTTTATTTAGATGACGTCTGAGTGCAGTTTGATTACCCTGGATTTAATTTATGGGGTGCATGAGTAGAGAAGTCTGAATAAATGCCATGCTTTTCAGGTTCTAATTTGGAGAAAACAAAATTAGTTTTGGTCCGTCACAACCATTCATTGTTTCTTCACCAGTATTAGGCCTGTTATATCTGTTTTCATTGTCTGCATGGACCTCAAAGTATGGCAGACTTGTGTCATTGCAGGGTGCAGACATCAGATAGCTGCAGTTGCCCATGAAGTTGTATTTGTGTTTGTCGAAGGATGTGTAGTGAGGATCTCCAGATGCTATGCATGTTGATGTACCTAAGGAAAAGAAATTGACAAACTACACTTCACAAGAATCTTAGAAGTGATTTATACAACATAAATAGTTTTGTGCACAGAAATTACTTTTATGTAATAGAGAGCTACGCAATAGTATAAAATGTTAAAATCTGAGGCTCACTGAGGCATTCTTACCTTTAGGATAGCAGCTAGAAACACCATTAAGCTCTCGACACTCTTCAGTTGTATCACAGGAGTTATCAACACATTGAAAAGTGTAGTTCCTCAAACAGCGGCACAGCTTTGTGCATCCATCTGTTTAAAACAAAACTGTAGCATGAGCCTTTTCTTATAATTATCCCAAACATTCCCCGGAAATCTTCACTGGATGAGAGGGGACACCTGATTTCAAGCACCTTGCTGTAAACTTTTGCTTTTTTTTCTTGACGGGCTAACTACCCTAGAAATCCACCGTGTCAATAAAAAAAAGTTATCATTTATATAACCGTGCTGCCACTGAGAAGTGATTATAAAGTAGACTCCAGCTCCTCCACAAAGAAGAAGAAGAAGATGAACATAGTAACGAATAAAGAAAAGACCTTATCAGTCCAAACTATGCATGGGATTGTATTAAAAAGAAAGTCCCCCCCACGCCCCACTTAATTTTGATTAAGTACTTTTCCATTCTAATGTTTTTTGGGGTGTGCTTACGTTTTTTCCATTTTAACCTCTCAGCTCAATAGATAATGACATTGTGGAATCTGTGTTGTGTGTTTTTTCACACTCGAGGATAGATTTGACAATCATAGAAAGTGGTGAGGACCCAGTTATTTATGCTTTAAAACCCAGCAACCCTGAGATGATCTCTGCGGGGCCCTGAAAACCTTGGATGAGTCAAATGTACCCAGAATTTTATGATTCAGTCTTGTAGCAGCTATAATAGTCTAAATTAAGACATTGGGTTTGGGTTAAAAAAAAGGATCCAACTTTTTATCAAGTTGCAATATTTTTGAGCCAATTGTTACTAATGTTATCAGTGGTGGTTCTTGCATTCTTCGTGCCCCCATCACCCCCCCCCCCCCCCCCCCCCCCAACAAATCAAAACAATTCACCAAAGAGGATGATTCTGCAGAAAAAAACACACTTATGTTCATATAAAACAAAACTATCAATGAATGTAATCAAGTATTTTAACTTGCTGCTCCATAAATAAAACACAGTTAATGTGGATATCCCATCCAGTTCTTTTATTTTATTAATGTTTTTGTCGTTTCCTTATTGTCTGGTGTTAATCAATTACATTTAAGACTAGCATTTCAGAATGCTGAAGTTTTGTTAGAGCAAAGTTAATAAAATGGCATGCACAGTAGAATATCCCATTAAATATTCAGGTCTTTTAAAAGAAATGTTGACATATTGATAATCATTTTAAAAAGTATATATATCTGTAAAAGAAAGTGATTTAATTACAGGGAAACATCAAAATCTCAAATGTTTTTACTTCTCAAAAACTTTAAACAAAACTGAGAATCCTGGGTGATTTCCTGATTGGTGTCAGTGCTTCTCGTTTTATTTTAAATAACTTCTGTGAAGCACTTCTTGTAGCTGTATCAGTCTTTGACATCAGTCTAAGGAAGGTTTGGTCCTCTTCTTACTGTCAGCTGGGAGATATTTCAGGGATTTCTTGCATGTAAAGCGTCTGCACCCCACAGCATCTCAATGAGCTAAAGATTTGGGCTTTACTCGGCCCGCACTTCTAAAGCTCAGCCATTTCTTGGTGGATTTACTGATATGTTTTAGGTCAAGGACATCTTGCAAGGTTTAAGTTCTGCTCCAGCATTCATTTATTTAAAGGTGGAGTCTCTGATTTTTCTGAAAGTTTCCATAACTCCCTCTCTGAATAACCACGTGTGCATAAGACCATCTTACCTGCTCTTCCACTCCTCTGGGGGATCGTGTGAAAAAAATCTCCCAAAAGCTCTCTGGTTTTGTTTCTTTCTTCTGAGCCCTTCTTCTTCTTCTCATAAACTTGTAAGACAATTTGCTTCTTGAGATTCTCAGCCATTTTCAGAGTATATCGGTAAACAACTAACACCAAAGCTCACCGAGACATAAACACTAGAAACGCGCATGCACAGCCAGCAAACCTTAACTAACAAGGATCGAGCAGACACACTGGCATTAAAATGATCGTGTTGCATGTGGGACAACCAATAAGGTGATACCCCTGGAGCTTGAGGGACAGAGGCAGAACCAAAACTCTGACCAATCACTGCTCTTCGGTGCAAAGGGCAGTGATTGGTCAGAGTTTTTCCAGGCCTGCAGCTGCCATAGAGATCACATTTTTAACCTTTTTTTCTGAATACATGATGTATTGACTACTTTCAGAATGGAAGGACCATTTCATCCAGTATAACCAACTATAGCTTTAAGGATACTCGGCTTTTCTTCAAGTAGCCTCTGATACACCAGTCCTGGTGGACTCCATCGTTGTCAGCTGGCAACTCATCCCCAAACCATGATACTTCCAGCTCCATGCTTCATAGTTGGCATGGGAATGCTGAGTAATCATGTATTAATCCCTTCCTGGTGTAATAACCCTGTGTGGGATTTTAGCCATTTTAAGTAGGAATAAAAGTCCAAATATATATGGGTTTTTTTAACCAAAATTTGGATTTTTTTTTTTTAATACAAACTTTTAAAATAAGTATTTTGTTTTTGTTTTTATTGTAGCAGGTTAAATCCGCATCTTTGCAGGGCACCGGGGTCAAGGAAAAATAGCACACAGGCTGTCCTAAACTTTTTCATATACAATTTTACTGCTTAACAATTAAGTTTTGAGGCACATTTCCTTAGTCTTGCATAATCTACATCCTTATTGGGATTATGTCTAAATCGCTGACCTGTCACTTAATTACCTTATCAGTTATGTCACCGTGTAGGAGTTTCAAAATGGATAGCAAGCTTTATTTCTCTCCTGTTCTCCTTGCTCAAACAAAAGGTGTTTTATTACGACATTTATTAGATTAGCAAACTTTATTCAACCTTTTTTTTTTTGGGGGGGGGGGATTTCTCACTTGGATCTTTAAGTTGAAAGGTTGTCTCAGTTTCGGGTTTATAAGTTGACGTTTAGGTCACAAAATATTAATGGAAAATCTTCAATTGGACCACAAAGAGGGAACATTTTTAGATGTCAACAATATTTTCTTTCTTACTCATTGCATTTTGACTGAAAAAACGTCTCTTCTAGCTCTGAAAGGCGCTTTCAAATAAAATGTATTTTATTAATATTATTTGTTTTATCAGCACTGCATTGTAAGTTAAATAAGAAATCATTGATACAGGACAAATAGCATTGGAAGAGCGGTTCCCAATGTCAGGGTTGGGACCCTAGAGAATTACCATTTACAAATTAAAATAAATAAAATCAATGTCCAGGCTGTTTATGCTGCCTGTTCCCCTGTTCATCTGCCTTGGTAGAACTGCATGAATACTGAGTCGGGGTCACAAAAGTCCTTTTTATACTGTGAATTTTGGGGGTCATTGGATAAAATGTTTGCAAATCCCAGCATCAGAGGACCGTGCAGAATACTTGATTGTTGTAGCTAGATTAAACAAGAGGAATTAAGTCACTGTAGTGAATAACATCCTTGAAGAGTGAGCCCCTAATTTTAATCAGTAATTGAACTGAAGAATGAGTTTGAGCGGTCAAAAAGTCGCCTTTTTTACCTTTTAAGTGAGTTTGGTTAAACCCAGCATTTGCCCCTTCTGCTTGTGGATGATTTAAATACCTTGAGCTCATTATTGGCCACTTGTTGAGCTGCTCGGCGAAGGAATAAACTCAAGCTCTCCAACCGCTGACATGTAAACCAACACTCGCCCTTCTGAATGCTTGCTACCGGCGATGGTGGTTAGCGGCATCATGCGAACGGAGGAAGCTGTTTATGTAATGGAAATGTAAAGGAGCTTTCAACAGGAGGCCTGCGTGGGGGTCTGCAGTGGGGCTTTTCATCCATCACGCACAGCACAGATCAGACTGATTACACAGGTGCCATGGGATTGATGCATTCAGCAGCCCGTTTGCCCTTCCTTATCTCTCTCCGGGGCTGTTGAGTCTACTGTACTTTTGGAGAAACGTTTGTGTTTAACGAAAAGGAAAATAAATCAATTCCTTTTGTTGTCCAGCGTCCGACTGCAAACCATGTAGCCAGTCCTGTGGGAATCCCAGTACCCAGCTCGGCGTCCAGGCTCCCAGCGGGAAAGGCTCTTCCTGCTCGTTACCCCCGGCCTCCATCACAGAGGACGTCTTCGCCGATAACACCAGTGATGACCAGGTAAAGACATTTCTCCAGCACCTGAAACCATGCAGGTGTCTGAATTTCCAGAAACCGAACAATCTGCCCAGTTTCAGCGTCTTATTCCCAAATGGCACCAACGCTACACTGGTGCAAA
This sequence comes from Fundulus heteroclitus, assembly GCF_011125445.2. Taxonomy (NCBI): domain Eukaryota; kingdom Metazoa; phylum Chordata; class Actinopteri; order Cyprinodontiformes; family Fundulidae; genus Fundulus; species Fundulus heteroclitus. Next base: position 19,794,121 of record NC_046369.1, on the reverse strand, counting down.
CATGTTCGTCAAGTGCAGGTTGGGTGAGCGATTTGCATCTATGTCACATGGCACATATCCTTCATTTGAACTCCAGGTTATAAGCAACAATTGAATTGAGTGATTTGCTCAAAGACTAAAAAGTAGTGACTGATGTTTGCCTTGGAGGGAGTTTACATGGATGCAGGTGCAGATTTTCTCTGAATTCATGCATAGAACCTTCTTTAAATGTGGGAAAACTACATAGGAATAAAGAATAAAACGAAAGAATAAAAGCTTCATGATGGCTGTTTATTAGTAATATGGTCCTGTTCAATGGGAATATTAATGAAAAGTTAATTTCATTCAGAAACATATTTCACTCAGTGAAACACACTATAAAATTACACAGACTGATTTTTTTCAGGCCTTTATTTCTACTAATCATGATGGCTTTCCACTTACAGCTAATTAAAACCCAACATTTAAGGTTATTGCATCAAAACAATAAAACATTTTTAATGCAGAAATGTGGGCTTCATGAAGTCTGTAACACCTGCTTAAATGTTATTTTTTTTAAAAGGTATTTGTAACTTATTTCTGAAAACGAGCCTCATTATGACACGTGCTCTAGTTTGTTGAACGTGACAGTAGCTTAGAAATGTAGTGATATGGAAATATTGTATAACTTTTTTGATTTTGTTTATCGTTCAAGAGAATTCAAGGTTGCAAAAGACGGATGCTGGTCACTATTGGACTGTAAACGGTTTAGTCTCAGTAAAGGATGTCCGCCTCAACTCTTGAAGGACATCAACACAGTTACATTTTCATACTAAAGAGTGCCCTCACACAGCAGCCAACAGGCCTGTTTTTCTTATTAAGCTTAACCAAAGCTATTTTTTTTATTTCTCTAAAACAGTGCGTTGCAAAGGTAAGAATTTTTCTGGAACTTAATGAGACAGTATTTTTCCTTTTTATTTTTTTTACAAACCAGAATCCAAAAACTATGGTAAGCATTTATGATAACTCTGCTTTTACAAATATCCCTAAAAAAAATCCTTTCAGCTTTCAGAATAGACCTAAATAGTAAAAAGCGTCCACCTGTCATGTAATGTATTACCAGCATCAGCAACAGCTGGACAGCAACATAAATTTGTAATGGTCTGAGAAGTTTCTTAGAGATCATTAGTAAACAAACAGTATTTTAAAGAGCTATAGGAGAAGACCAAACTTGTTATGGAGAACGTTTTACAATATTTTGCAGCAGGGATGGATTTTAAAGCCACGTTCAAAATGTTGAACAAATCATTTAAACTGCTCAGTCCATCCAAAAATGAGAAGAGTATCTCTAAACTACATGCTGGCCAAGAATACGGCCTTCTACCTGCACCAAAAGGCCAGGAAAGGAGAGCAGCAATCAGGAGAGCAGAGCTTAGGTGGATGAATCTTTCCAACAGACAGCTCTTGTGCACACCATAAATCTGTCCTTTTTTTAAATAGAAGACTGGCAAGAAAAAAAAGCCAATACTGAACAAATAATCCATAAAAAGTTGCCACTGTATAGGAAAACCAATGGTAACGTCATGCTGAAGAGAGGCGTTTCTTTTGCAAGATCAAGCTAGCTTGTCAAAGTCGATACTCGTCATACCTCTGAGCTTTCATTTATAACTAAAATAAGACATTATCTTCCTTCCTCTTTACAATAATCACTACTTTGAATAGACAGCCTTGATGTTTTTGGTCGTAACGTGACACATTCTGGAATACTCCTGCTTCGCATTCATGGTCTGCTTTCTCTTCTTGTGACGCCGTAGGACGCGTCTTCCATAGTCAGTGACTACGACTGTCCCTTCGCGGAGGCGGGCAGCAGCCTAGAGGACCTGCAGGGCTTCAGTTCTTCCTTCAGAGACTCGGAGTACTTCAGAGATCTGCAGGGAGAGTCGCTGGCTGTTGCGTCTACAGACACCGCTGCATTTCCAGAGAACTGCACGCAGCAAACTGTCGACTCACAAGTGTCTGTAAACACAAACAGCCAGACCAAAAACCAACCTACGCACACGGCTCTGAGCACACACTTCCTACAGGTCAATGCGCCGTCATTTCCTTCCTATGAACAGTCTGCAGATGAGCCTCCCTCTGACTCTGATGTTGCCCAGCTCAGTCCGAATTGTGCCGTCGATGGCGATGACTCCGCTGCCTCTGCGCTCGGCCTTTGCTGGACGGTCGATCTAAATGGACTGCTAGGATCCATGGATAGGGTGAACATAATTAAAGAACTAGACGCAGAAAAAGAGCCAGGCAAAATGGAATTGGATGGAGAGCCAGACATGGACAGCTTTCCGATTTTCGTCAGGTCCATGTCAACGTCTCGAAGGCACAGCTTGGGAGTCCCTCTGTCACCCATCAACTCTGGGAGGAGGTAAGATCAACAATGGGCAGCAGTGGTGGTTCTATACCGAATTTAGCAGGGGGGCCAGGGTTTTTTTCACGGGTGGCACAGAACAAAAAATTAAGCAGGTCAATATTTTATCGTTTAATATATTAAGAAAGCCAAAGAGACAACTGTGGCTCTGGGACTGCAGGTTGCAGACCCCTGATCATATATATATATATATATATATATATATATATATATATATATATATATATATATATATATATATATATATATATATATATATATAAAACGTGACACAGCTTAATTTTTTTAATTAGTGTTAGAGTAAAAATACAATTGATCCAAGTGACCAATCAGTCACAGTACCTTTGTCAGCATATATCATCGTAAGAAATGTTATATGGACCAGTTCTACAGGGGCACAGGCTCCTGTTGGCCCCCTTCTAGAACCGCCCCTGATGGGCAGCAAATACAGGATACGTGGAAATTTTTCCCGTTTAATTTTCATAGTGTGTCAGAAACAAAACCAGTTTATATTGTGTATATTGTGAGTATGTCTTAAATGTGACCATTAGTGTTCCCTCCAGCCTTTGACCGGGCAAACTCCTAATAGCGTACTCCCTCACACCATCTTATATGGAGTTGCTGAAGTAAAAGGGAAATAATGTGTTTTAAACAGAAACTGAGTGTAGAAAACACGCAGACTGCCTCATTAAAATGTTTAACAGCTTTATTTGACGCCTTGTGTCTGCTCTGCTGTGCTGTCAGACTGAGTCTGGACACCGCGGCTGTAGACAGCGATGAAGACCGAGAGGATGACGACGAGCAGCAGGACAGTCTTTTCCAGTCTTGCCAGCAGCAGTCTGACAGCCTCTCAGCGGGTCCCGGAGACGAGCCAGATGGCTTCAGTCTGAGGGTAAACAGCCACTCGCCAAAAGGGCTTGTGTTACCTCTGTTCAGCTTTCTTTATGTCAGCATTAATTCCATTGTAATGTCGTCATCCGAAAGAATCACAACCAATTGTGGGAGAGAAGGTTGACTCTAGGTTTTGACTTGCCTCTTTTTGAGTCACTTGAAATTCAGTGAGGTCCCATCTTGATAAACACTTTTAAAAAGCCATGTCCCGTTCTTTAACAGCTACGACAGGTTAAACTCTTCATATGAGGCTTGACACAAGAGTTTGGGAGAGTATAAACCGGCGCGGCCATTCTTTCAGAAGTGCATTTGTGAGGTCAGACACTGATGTTGGCCAGAATGGCCAAGCTTACCGTTTTTTATCTCTAGTTCGTCCACAAGTTGTTATACTAGGGGGATACCAGGCCCTAATCTGATGGACTCATTGAATAGGTGACATCCTATCATGGTACCACGCTGAATCACCCAAATTCAATCAATATTTCTACCATTACACTCTATATTTAAAAATAATGTGGAGCTGACACTGCTGATTAATAATACGCAAATTGAATATTGTTAATCAGACCAGATCGGTCCTTCCGTCCGGCAACATTTCATTGTTATCCTAGAGGGAATTAGATATTTATTACAGTGCAACTAGGTAGTGTCTGCGAAGATAAATGGGAGAGAATACTCCAAAACACGGGTGCTGTGCTTGGGTGAGACTTTATAAAAGAAAAAAAAATTGTCTGAATGGTGCCGAAAGTTGCTTCAACAAATATGTTTGTCATCTGGATTAACAAGCTTTTGATACTAAAACAAAATTAATCTATTTTTTTTTTTAAATTGCCTAATAATTATAGGGTATTGTGTGTAGATATCTGAGGGCAAAAAGTATACCCATGTTTTTTTTTTTTTATAAAACATAACAAACTGTGGGGGGGGGGAAAGAAAGTGAAAGGGTGGGAATACTTTCTGGTGGTACTGTAATTGCACGTCGACGAGCTTTTTTTAGTACACATTTCTTTTAGTTTGAAAAATTATTTTTATTAGATGATTATTTTAACATCTCAGATTTCTCTTTGGTAAAAAAGCAAATGATTTCTTAATTCCTAACCTGCAAATTGGTGTTTTGTGCATTTGTGTGTCCTGAAACGTCTCTTGAAAGAATTTAGAGGAAAGAAGTTATAAGGTCAGATCACATGTTTAGTTTTGGCATGTTTAGTATTTTAAAACGGTATCAGTTTTCTTTTTTAAGTCCTAAACGGTCAGGCACCTAAAAATGTACACTTGTGGGCGCCTGAACACTGTGGCATCATGCTTTTTATAGGTCTGCTTTCTGAGGGCGATGATCCACCTTCTAACACATCTTACACATTACAATTACAACTTAAAAAAGGCAATGGGCCCCTTTCTTTCTGCCTCATAATGTGGCATCCTCTCCTAAATTACTTTTCAGCGCTCCCTTGGCCTTTTTAATCACTAGGAATCTTTGCTTGTTTTAGTGGCTCGTTCCTCAATTGAAACCTTTTCAGTGAAGCCTCCCTTGAAATAAAATATTATATGCACTCTTTAAGATAAAAAGGAGCAGGGGGATGACCGCAACGTAGAATTTAATACCAAATAAGTCCACAGTTGGAGGGAAACGATTCAGTTGATGCATTGAGCCAAACTGCAGAGAGGCTTCTCTACTGCAGAAACCAAAGCTGATGAAATGCTCCGTAGAGTAGCAGCTAATAAAGGCCACTGTAAGCATAATTGATTTCAACACGGTTGCTGCTGCTGGGATTTGAAACAGATCAGATGTGAATTAGGCGTACGTGCGTGTTTTATTCCTTTTCCCAGGCCGCTGGTGGACCCGGCAGGCAGCTGTACTCTCGCTCGGAGATCCTCGCCACCGACGAATATTCCCGAGCGGCTCACATTTCCCGTGTCGTTCAGACGTCCAAACAGGCCGCCAGGGCAGCAGGAGGTAGGCAGGGGTGTCCTTCATGTGGAGCCCATTTAATGTTTCGCCTCTTCTCACGGTAGACCTGTTTGACTTTCTTTACCCCCCCCCCAGTGGCGGAGGAGTTTGACCCAGAAGAACACCTGCACTCTACAGAGGGACAAAGCCATATGTGAGTTTTCAGCACAAACAATTAAATCAACAGTATACCTCCTTTCCAGGATACGCATCGGTCCTGGTAGCAGTGTAACGAGCGGAGCACCTCGTTGCTCACTGAGTGGCTGGCGCAGGTACCGCTCTGTAGTTGTAAACGGTCTGTTAAAGTTACCTAACTCCCACATAACACGGGGGGCTTTCCCCGTTCTCCCCTGACATTTCTGCTCCATATCAGACGTCTGCAGTTTTCCCCTCCCACGGCTCTCTCCTCTCTGGCCCGCCAAGATGGCCCCTTGGCCGAGTGAGCGTGTCTGTGTGTAATAAATGGGTGTACTCGCTGGTTATATGGTTTTCGGCAGACGAAGGCGGGTTGTCCTTCACATGGCAGCCTGACACTCAGGTTCCCAGCAGTCCGGCTCTCCCCTCTCCCCTCACTCAGTGTCAGTGTCTTGTTTGTCTTAGGCTGATGGTACAGAAAGTTCTCCAGGAGCTAAAGCTGTACTACGGGTAAGTAAACAGGAGAGGGAGGTCTGCACGCTTTAGCCGCTGTTCTAATGACGTCTGCAGAAGCAGACCTGGGTTTTCACCGCGGGAGTGTTTACAAACTACACCATTGAGTGAAAGCATGATTTTTTTATTTTTTTTTTTTCTTTTGCACATGGGGGTTGCATGCCTCTGTTCTGGTCACTGTCACAAACTGTATGTCACCGTAGCTGGGAAGGGATCTGCAGAGCACAGAAAGTGAGATGATCAGCTCCTAAAAGTTCACAGCGACATAAATCGGCTTCTGCTGTCGGACTGCGCATGTTTTTCTTGTTCGTGTAAACTTTGGCTTCGACGCGCTCGTCTCTTAGGATCTCTTTCAGGGGTCATATTAGGAGCTGTGTTCGGCTTAAATCGTCTGCATGACGTTTTCTAACCGTCCTTCAACAGAGCGAAGCACAGAAACAACAGCAATCCAGAAACCAAAGAATCAGGAAGTGTCACCTGGTACGAGTTCCTCTCCAATGAGTACGTATAAAAATGTACCCTTGCTTATTTGGAAATAACAGAGTTTTTTTTTTCCTCTAAACAATGTCAGTAACTGCATATATTTCCCAATGTCACCTGCTGTAAATTCCAACGCATGCAAAGTTTATAATGTTTATGATTAAATGTGCTTTGTGTGCATCTGGTAACACGGAGCTATCTATAATGGAAGTTAAAAAAGAGTCAAGATTAATAGACCATTTTAAAACAGTCATCTGACTTTAAATGACCATGTACTGATCATTTAAAGCAGGACACTTTCTATGACAGTATGTGGCTACAAGCGCCAAACACACAACATATTTACAATTAAGCCCAAAATTATTCACACCCCTAGCAGGTTTACGTTTGAAATTATTTTCGTTCAGCTAAAACTTTTTGCTCTGGATAAGAAATAAGAAAATCAAAAAAGAAAAATTTAAATATAAAAAGGATATCAAGTCTTGAAAAAGAGCAGCTTTTTAATATATTTTTGCAAAGAAAATGGTATTTTGAAAATGATTCATTGCATTTTGACTATTCTTTGATGTGGTAGGAAGGCCTCCTGGCCGTCACTCTAATCTTTAGCTCATTTCACAGATACTAATCAGATTAATGTTAAGTCTCCCAGCTGGGCCGCTCCAAAACGTTAATTTTACCTCCAGTCAGAAGAAAAATGTTGGTAAAAATAAATGATTATTTTAAACCTAAATCTGCCAGGGGTATGAATAATTTTGGGTTTCACTCCAGATGTCAGCAGCTACATGCACACACTGGGATCAGCTACAAAGTGGTTTTGCTACTGGTGGCTGAAGGCGCAGAATTTACATTTACAGAAATGAACATTTACAGAATTTAATATCATCATTCTTTGGTTTATCATATCATTTTGTTTGTCATTTCTCTGGTTACTAAACTTCCTGTTTTTTCATGTTTTCTGGGTCCTTGTTATCGAGTTTTGTGATAGTTGAAGTCGGTCCAGTTTTCTGCATGAGCCTGCTGTGCCAATAATTCAAGAAAGTAAAAACGGAAGCATTTTCGGTTGAATCAGCTTCTAAGAGCTCTGTGAATTAAAAACAAACATAGTCTGTAAGGCTGAAGTTCTAGATAGCCAATACGTAAAAAAAAGAAATTATAGCCAACAAAATTATTGCAAGTCTTTAAGAATAAACAACCAAATTGATTGAATAATATTGCTACGCTGGCCTGCTCAAGACAGAACAGATTTTACAAAGAGCAGGCTTGGCCACGCATCAAAAAACATCACAATAAGAATCTGAGCATGCAAAAAATCCGATGCATTTTGAAAACATGTTCGGAATCCAACTTTTAGGTCTGAATTAATAAATATATGTCTGGAGAAAGAATTTAAGCAAATCATTTAAATGTTCTCAATACTGTGCTGTAAGTTTTCCTGATTATGGGCTGAGAGCAAAGCAAGCATTTTACAGTTGGAGGAAATACATGGATTACAAGAATTATCAGAAATACAAACGCAAGTAATCGCACACCTGAACCATTTTAATAGCAGCTTTCATTCAAAGTGTGTGGACAAAACTCAGAAGAGCAGGGCAAGAAACACCAAAAACCTTTGCATTTTGAAGACAGCATAGAGGAACATCCACAAAATGTAAATTCAGGGAACTACAGAAATATTTTTGGCCTTTTATTATGCAGCTTGCCAAAAGTCTGCGCTTTAACTTTTTTTTTAAAAATCTGAACTAATAAAAGACGCAAATACATTTGTGATTCTCCTTGGACTAATTATGCAATCCTTTTTGTGAAAGGCTGTTTAGGAATTTCACTCTAACGGGTCAAAGCTATACTGACCCATAGGCAAAGAAAATGTATGCATTTAATCATTTAATTGAGCAAATAAACCCCTTTTATCCAGTTTAAGATCCTTACATTTACACTGTACACGGGCCTTTTTTTTTTTTCTTCAGGAACGACGGAGAGGGGGACCGGGCAGAGAAGATTGAGAAAGGAACAAAGGTGAAAAGGACCCTCAGCTCCCTGAGGAGCAGGGTGACGGGTTCCTTCAACAAAGATAAGGTAAACAAAGCCGCAGATGAGTGGTGCATGAAACTGCATGACAGATATCTGTGCCTCCATGCCCCAGCACAGCTCCAGAAAGGCAGTCTGTTTGTTGCCCCGCTCAAAATGACAAAAACAAAACCCTGACGCGTAAACACTTCACTTGAATGCTTGTGGCACTTGCGACACCTTCATCTTCTTACACCAACCCCATTATGTATCCTGCCTGTGACGCAATTATGCGATGTGACCCGCAGCCGCGCAAGCATGCGCAGCGACGGAGGAGAACACACAAGATTTGCATTCACAAACCGCCCCCGTGTGTTTGCTTCTTCTCTTCCCTCCAGGGTAAGAATCGAGAGAAAGAGCTGCAGAGGGAGAGGGCAAAGGAGAGAGACAGGGAGGCCAAAGAGCGAGTGTGCAGGACCAGCAGCAGCAGCAACGGGCATCGCTTAGTACCAGGCTCCTTCTCCAGCTCCGCCACCTGCTCGCTGTGCAGCAAGAGCCTGCAGAAAAAGCATGGCCTGCAGTGCATGAGTGAGTAGCAGCACAGTCACAGATGTACACGAACCCACGCTGGCTCGCCGTCTGTGCACAGGTGCTATGCTCACACACACACACGCACACACACACTCAGCTATTTATAACCCCGGTGCATGTATGCTCACTTTTACCCACATAGTGGTGCACTCAAGGGGGCATGGAAAAAAAAAAAAAACTGCTGAGCATGTGGGCGCACCCACCACCACAAACTGCTTGAAATACCATCATCATACACTACCCCACTCAGACAGAAGTTCCTGATCAATGGGAGGGGAAGTGAAGTATGGCGCTCAGCATGGCGTACGAGAGCTCCATCCACACAAATGTTACTGCAACATTTGCCACTTACAGCTTTTTGACACGGTAGGGTCACAGTCTTCAGCCGGACAGCGGCGGGCCCCGCTTTAAATCGTGACCTCAAAGCCAAGAGGGCCAAGTGCGTGAGGCTTTGGACTGGTCTCCGTGCTCATCAGAGCTAACTATTTGTGTTTTAGTTTAGCTCCATTTATATAGGCAGGTCTCACACCTGATACACGTCTCATTTTGCGTGCGGCTCTTTGAATGTCGCTCTAGGGTAAAACGCTCTGCATGACCAGAAAAGGGTTAAAAAGTATATATATATTCAGTTCATTTACATGCAATATAAAAACAAATGATCTAATAATATAAAATAAAAGTATGAGAGAATAGGAATTGAAAGTTTCAAACAAAAACGACTATCCAATAACACTTTAAAAAAAAAAATTCTTAAAATGCTTTTAACAATCAAGCAACTACAAAATGAACATTTGTATCGTCAACATAGAGATGGAGAAATGCATCTGTGAGATTCGGACCCATATTATGTTGATTTCTAAAAGAACAGGTCCTGAGACACAACATATGGGACCTGGTGTCTTTTATGGGAAATAAACCCAGCAAAACCCGACTCCTAGCCCATATCCTAAAGGAACAGAAGGATGTCGGTACAAAACGCTCTTAGTTCAGCGTTTCGTTTTTTGAGCAAAGTTGATTTGGTGAAAAATGTTCGGCCTGCTCAGTGTTATGCCTTCTAATTGTGGGCACTTTTCTCTGACCTGTTTAAAATAATATGTTGGGTATCTTTTTTAACCCTGCAAACTATTTCGTACTTAAAGCTCCTGGCCTACTTAAGTGCGGCCTACCCAACATTTCCGTGCATCCTCTATATTGAACAACTTGTTAAAAAAATATTTGGCACAGATAGCTGTGGATCTAGAACAGGTGAGAAAATTGGCATGAAAGGGGACATATGCAAAATCCACATTTTTAGCCCTTAAATACATTTTGTTGTGTACCTAGGAGATCGTTTGAAGTACAAAATTCTAAATTAGTCTGCCCAGGTGCTGCGTAGCTATCTTTATGTTCTGTTTGAGTCATATATTTTAAGCCATGCAATTTTCTCTATTGACTATTACCTTTTTTTTTTTTTTTTGAACAATTAAGTCACAGCATTTGCTGCGGAGCTGCTAAACAAGACCGTGGACTTTGGGCTTAGTTACCAGTTTTGCGAATCCTTCCATTTTCTTTTTTTTTTTTTTTGGCCACAATTTTGTAGTTCAAGCTCAAAAATCCAGAAGCTACACGTGGATAAGTCAAAATGTTCAGCTGTTGGGTAATAACCACACAATTGATTTCACCGTCCCCTGTGATACTACAAAAATGGCCGATTGGGGTGGAGTGGAAGCTTGTGTGAAGTGCCTCTGTCAGATTTAAAGAGACAGCACCAAACCGAGTTTCTCTCAGAAGCACCCCAGAACAGAGGTAAAATGAGGGACATGGGGGGTAAAATAAACAGGAATTTACACCAAAGTATTGCAGTTCTGCTTTGATATAGACAACAATTGAATTATTTAAATGTGAAAAGGAAGGCATTGAAAAGCATGAAATGAGCCCTTTAAAGAAGCTCTGAGAGAAAATGAACAGAAACACAGCTAGCTTTAAGGCAGCTTTACAGAAATGTAATTAAGCCAATCGAATCCTGCTTCTTAAAGAAAAAGATAATAATGAAAAAGTCCTGAATGTGAAGGCCACAGTTATTGGCACCCCATATCTAGAAGATGTAAAAAGATGTTTTATTGCAGTGGCAAAATTTAGAAGTCTTAAGTCTTTAATTAAGGGACCTTTACTATGTAAATGGTAAATGGCTTGTACTTGTATAGCACTTTTAACCAGTCTGGCGACCACCAAAGCGCTTCACACTACAGTTTTAGACATTCACCCATTCACACACCCATTCACACCCTGACGGTGGTGAGCTATGTTTGTAGCTACAGCTGCCCTGGGGCAGACTGACAGAGGCCAGGCTGCCATACATCGGCGCCACCGGGCCCTCTGACCACCGCCAGCAGGCAACGTGCAGGTGAAGTGTCTTGCCCAAGGACACAACGACAGAGACAGTCAGAGCGGGGGATCGAACTGGCAACCCGCCAGTTGTAGGACGAACTCCCTAACATCTGCACCACCATCACCCCATGTAGGTAGAACATGCCTTGTAAAAAAAAAAAAAAAATAAGAAAAAAAAAGGTATTTAAAAAATAAAATCACTGATGCCAGTTATTGGATGGTAATACTTTATACAAGCCTCCTATTGCCAGTAGGACCACAGTCTTCTCCAATAACATTTCACAGACTGGAATATACAGAGTTGGTTGAACAGTCCTCTTTGCTCAGCTGTCTAGGTTGACTAGAGTCTTAGGTCCTCTTTCATGCTCTCTTCTCCAGAGAACAGGTTCTCTATAGGAACTAGATCTGGGGACTGAGATGGTCATCCTCCTGATTCTGTGTGGTGGCAAGATGTGCTTCAATCTGCCTAGGTCAGAAGTCAGCAACCTTTACAACCTGCAGAGCCACTTTTATCCTCGGTCCAGCTAAACAAATTTTGTCTAAAGCCACAAGAGTTGCACATCTATTTGAAACAAGAGCTTGTTTTTATAGTATACTATAGGAAATTTGTTTAAATTTTTTTTAATTAAAGAACAACAATTATTTAACCAACATTATTTTTATGTTTAGGTTTAATACATTTTCTTCAATTTGACATTTGATTTTTATAGCAAATGACATCAAAATGATGAAAAAGCAAGTCGTTTGCAACCTATTGACAAAAAGATACTTCATTTATCTGTAGTAAAATCTTCTATACACCATTAGTTTCTTTCTTTCTGGATATGTTATGCATATATTGCAGAACTAAATGCATCCTAAACCTAGCAATTTTAAATTACCTTTACATTTAGAAACATTGACCAATGTTTTTCCCCACACATTTTTGGTCTAAGTTTTTAAGAGCCAAAGTTGAAGGTGTAAAGAGCCACATGTGGCTCTGGAGCGACAGGTTGCAGACCCCTGGCCTAGTGGCCAGTGGCTAGAGGAAGTGGACTTCTGTGTCATGTCATATTTATATGCCATGATTACCCAAAAAAGAAAGCCCAAGATTACCAATTAGAAGTTGCTAGAAATTCATATGTACGTTAAAAATTAGAAAAATAATTCTAAAAAGCTTAAATTAGTTTTACTTCAAAGGGGGTGTTAGGGGATGGTAGCAAATTGTGCTACCTGCTACTTTGTTAAAACAATAGTTTCTGAATGTTTTCTTTATGTTTAACGTGAGAATATACCATCGCAATGAAGGATTATGTTTTAAGACTTTTCACAAATCTTTATCAGGGGTGCCAATAAACGGGACCTGCTGTGGACCTTTTGGTTATCCCCTTATGCTGAAATCCCAAAACTCAGTGTGACGACTTGTGCCACTTGTCCGTAGCTTTTACTGGAAGTGGAAGTGACTTCTAATAAGCCGTGAGGTTTACGGGTGGATAATTTCACATCCCTTTCAAGTGTCAGGAAACTGGTGATTTGGTTTTTCCCTTTTTATTAAGCAGGTGCATACGTATTTTTCCCCCTTGCACTCTTGCAATTAAATGTTTATCTTGTATCATCTGCTTGTTGCAATATTTCCTGGGTATGAATAGCTGGTGAAGAGGGTGTGTGTGTAATGAATAATTGTTTTTAGCAGGGTGTTTATCAAACAAATGTGTCCTGGCATATTTCACAAGGCACTAGGAAACCACACAGGCGATGGAAACACTTTATTATTTTTGACGTATATATATATATATATAAAAAAAGAAACACATTTCTCTCGTTGATGCATTTTGTTCATTAATCAAACATTACTGCTAAGTGTGATAGTGTTTTAATTAAAGTTGGAACACACACCGAGGCGTGGGAAAACAAGTGAGTGTCCCTTTAATTTGAGCCGAGCCCTGTGGGGATTCAGCCTGTGGAATGCGTCGTCTGTGCGCCAGAGAGAGATTGTTCCCAGTGGATGCGCTAAAACTGGACAAAACCAAGACTCTTTGGGGGGGACACTTGTTGCTGCGTCGGGTCCGTTTTGGAGGATGGGATTCGCTGAGATTTGTGCCAGGCTCAACTTCTCCTCTCGCCTGCCGCCGATCGGGACCGCCGCGACTGTAGCGGGAACGGTAAGGAGCAGCCGCCGTCGCGGGATCAGGTGGATGAAGGTCCCGTTGTTTCAGCCTCGGCGGACTTCTCATCCTGCCGCTTTGATGCTAACAGGCTAACGGCTAATCACAACCGGACCCAACACTTTATAGCATATCTATAGGGCGCACTGGGTCGTGTTTGGGTTGTATAAACGTCTCAGCAAGAAAAATACTCCTTTGGGGATTGCTTTTTTTGCAACTTGGATGTGTAAAAAAAAACGAAACTTTTAAAACTAAATTAGATCCCCCAGCCAAGTGTTCCCTGGCTAGCTATTAGCAACGCAACGTTAGCATCTTAGCTGCGCCTTTATATAAAAGAAAAACACACCAAAAAAATAAGGTTAGTTGGGTGAGCTGTTGGTTTTAATTGGTTTATGCTGGATAAATAGCGTCAGGGAAACCATGTGTGTGAAAGTACAAGGGTGTTGCGCGACTTGTTGCAACTTTGTGTTCAGGAGGCTATAATTGATGCCGCTTATTGACTTTGGGAGAGGCTCAACAGGTGACTGCTAGCTTAGCTAACGTTAGCTTCCCGATGACTTCCGTTAGTTTTCCTGCGCTCCGCTGTTAAAATGGACAACCGGTTCAGGTGGAGATACTTTTTTTCGGACGGGAAATGGGCTTTTTACCCTAAAATTACATGGGGAAAATAAAACATACAAACATTTTTTTTCCCTAGCGTTCGCTTACACGACTGTTTACTATGCGATAAGTCTGTAAGGGACCAGAGAAGAATCATCATCAGCATGTTTTTGCGCCACAGTTGATTTGTTAGTGCAGACTGTCAAAAGAGACGTGATCCATTTCAAAGAGCACGAAATTACCCTTCAAATTATATGATTATATCTGTAAAATAAAAATTAGGAAAGTCATAGCTTCTTAATAAAGTTCTAGGAGGGTTTTATGCCCTTATTTTTAGACAAAATGGTCAGTTTTAAAAAAAATTGATTAATTTTCAGCATTTTTTGTGATAAAATGTTGTCACGTTGGTAACTTTTAACATTCATAGAGCCATAATGGCCAAATTTGTCACTGTGGAAGATTATATTTAATATTCACTGTTAGAAGCAAAGCCTGCTGCGTTAGAAAACACCCGATTCAAAGCTTATGGTTTAATTCTGAAATAAAAGAAATGTATTCAGATTTTTCTTTAAACTACAAATTTTTTCAGCTTGTGTCAATTTTAAAATAATTTTTTTTATTTTTTTGGAGGGGGGGAGGGGGTCAAAATCTTGTTTGCAACTAGGGGTGGGCTTTTATCGTATTGTTCTTGGTTATCGTGACAGATTTCTTATCAGAATTTGGACATATCAAGACAATAAACTCCAATCAGTGATGTTTGGAAACTCCTGAAAACGTTCTGTATTGTCAGCTGGTTTTCCACAAGTGCATCAATGAACTAGAAAATTAGATTATATCCAGTTACCGTGCTTTGTTTAGTAATAAGAATCCTACTTCCTTATGTAACTGATGTGCTGAATAAGCAGATTTAAAAATAGTTGTGGTTTTTAAGAGCTGTATTTGTGTCTGTGCGGCCATGATTGCTGTGCCATGCAGTCACAGCCAAGACCAACAAGTTGTAAATTGTTTTTTTTCTCGCTTTTAGTCTTATCACAAAAGTGCCACAAAATATCACATTAAGTCTATATCACCCACCCCTATGTGCAACCTTATTTACACTACTGCTTTTTAGATCTTTTAAAAAAAATTAACTGGTATGAACTTGAAAACATGAACTAACAAACTACAAAGCTGTACTTTTCTCAGGTATATCCAACACGGTTTTATCTAACCAAAACTTTAATTTACCCTGGGACCCCTGCTAAGTCGCTGGCAAAAGGGAAACTATTAGATTGGCCTATTTATTTTCTAATTTTATCGGAAAGGATTCCGGGAACTTGGAAGAAAGAGAAAAAAGTGGCATTGACAGACTCACTAATAGCAACAACGTTTCCAGGAGACTTCAAATTATTTAAATTTAAGAGGGCAATAAAGACATTTTCCAAAGACGATCTTGTGTTTTGGGTTAAACGTTAAAGCGGCTCCTGTGTTTCAAAAGTGGAAACTTTGGGGACGATCGGCGTTTCTCTCTTTAGACCGAAACTTAATGAAAAATTGTCCCCTAAAACCACAAAAAGGTAAAAATGTTGCCATTAAAAGCTCAAGGGGATAAAAAATATCATTTTTGTTGTTAGAAAAGGTCAATTAATTAGTGACAGCCCTTTTTTATTTAGCTGAAGGAGCACATTTACTGTATGTTTAGCTGTCATTCTTTTAAAAAAAAAGTCACACTATAGCTAAATGCTGTAAATCCACTATTATTTGCTGTTTTTGAAGAAATCCAGGCCATGGTCTTGTAAATTAACCATGAATCAGTGTCTTTAAAAATATGAACTTAAACTTTTCTGCTCTCTTCCGATAAATCTACACAGTTCTGCTGGACGAAGAGATCATGTTCCGTCCGTCCGTCCGTTGTCTTCCGCTTATCCGGGGTCGGGTCGCGGGGGTAGCAGCTTCAGTAGGGAGGCCCAGACGTCCCTCTCCCCAGCCACTTGGGCCAGCTCCTCAGGAGGAATCCCAAGGCGTTCCCAGGCCAGCCGGGAGACATAGTCCCTCCAGCGTGTCCTGGGTCTTCCCCTGGGCCTCCTCCCGGTGGGACGTGCCCGGAACACCTCTCCAGGGAGGCGTCCAGGAGGCATCCTGACCAGATGCCCGAGCCACCTCAACTGGCTCCTCTCGACGTGGAGGAGCAGCGGCTCTACTCTGAGTCCTCCCCGGATGACTGAGCTCCTCACCCTATCTCTAAGGGAGAGCCCAGACACACTACGGAGAAAACTCATTTCAGCCGCTTGTATCCGGGATCTCGTTCTTTCGGTCACGACCCAAAGCTCGTGACCATAGATGAGGGTAGGAACGTAGATCGACCGGTAAATCGAGAGCTTCGCCTTTTGGCTCAGCTCTCTCTTCACCACAACGGATCGGTACAGCGCCCGCTTCACAGCAGACGCTGCACCAATCCGCCTGTCGATCTCCCGCTCCATCCTCCCCTCATTCGTGAACAAGACCCCAAGATACTTGAACTCCTCCACTAGGGGCAGCACATCCTCCCCAACCCGGAGAAGGCACTCTACCCTTTTCCGGTTCAAGACCATGGTCTCAGATTTGGAGGCACTGATTTTCATCCCGGCCGCTTTGCACTCGGCTGCGAACCGCTCCAGTGAGAGCTGTAGATCACGCCCTGATGAAGCCAATAGGACCACGTCATCCGCGAATAGCAGAGACGCAATCCTAAGGCCACCAAAGCGGATCCCCTCAACACCTTGGCTGCGCCTAGAAATTCTGTCCATAAAAGTTATAAACAGAACTTTTCTGTACTCATCATGTTGTTAATTAAAAAACAGATGACAAATGATGTGCTGGGTATGTTTACTTTAAATGGTAAATGGACTAAACTTCTCTTTTGTTGTCCTACTGACCACTTTGCACTATAGCCACATTCACCCAGTCACATTCACTAAGGTTCATACGCCGATACGCAGCTTAATGGCCAACTTGTAGTTAAGTGCCTTGCCTTGGGGCACCTCCACACATGACAGGAAGAAGCTGGAATCAAAGCTACAACCCTTTTTTGAAACGACGACCGACAGCCGCGGATAAAAAGCATTTTTTGAGGCCCGATGGCTGCCAGAAGTGGCCGGAGCACCAGCAGCAGATGCTGACGCACAGACACGCAAACATCCCGGCTGCGTGAAACGGGTATAAACCGGTCTAAACTGCTCATTTTAAAGAATTTGATCCATGTTTTGTTTCGCGGCTCTAAAACAAATTAATGCAACATTATTTTCAGGAAGACTGGGAACATTGTGCAGATATTCATCAAAGTCAAAAATCCTTTAAAGATAAATTGAAACATCTGGACATTTAGGACAACTTTTCCCCCTTTTTTAAAAAATATTTACAGACTAGGATTTTGCGAAAAGGAACAAATAAAACAACAACTCCAATTTATTGGTACTGCATGGTTGGAGCTGGATGATATTTTAATAAGTTAAAATGTTCCAACTCTAAGTCATATTTCAGAGAGGGACAGTCCAAGGGGTATCTCTAACCTTCCAAAATCACAAATGCCTAACGTATAAAATGTTAGGCCCCCCCCCCCCTTTAGCACTAGTATCCACCAGCACTTGTTTATCCGCTTCGGTTCGCGGCGCCACACTGCAAAAACAGAACTAAAAATAAGTAAAATGTTCTTAAAATGAGTGTAATTGTCCTGGATTTGAGCAGGTAAATGAGATGATTTGCCAATGGAATAAGATTTTTGCCCTTAAAATAGGAACAACTCATCTCCATCATCTTATTTCAAGTGCAGGATGTCTAATTATCTTATTTTAGGGGTTGAAATACTCATTCTATTGGCAGATAATCTTATTTACCTGCTCAAATCTAGGACAAATACACTAACTTTAAGAATATTTAACTTATTTTTTAGATCCATCTTTGCAGTGCAGTCTGCAGATATTCTTCCCGTGCCTCTCTTTAAAAAGCTTTGGATGAGACAAAGATGGCCGTGCTTGACCAACTCATTTGTCTGGCTGCTGATGCTTAGCAGGTCTACATCAGAGTAAGTTTAACTTGCAAATAACATCTATCGTTGAATACAATAGCCGAACACAACTAGAAAGGCAACCTTGGTACCACCTTAGCGAATCGAGGCTGGTCCATAAGTTGTGCACCCAGCTCTCTCGTGTTTTATGAAATTCCATGGAAACTTGTGTTTGTGTCTTAGATTGTGGCGATTTCTGCAAGCAGGTGTTGTCCTCCGCTGAAGCTTCGTTAGCCTGAGGCAGCAGGAACGTCTGCAGCAGAGGAGTGGCCGTTGCATCCCTCCCATAACACTTCATCTCTCCCTCTCTCTCTCTCTCACTATGACTGGGTCACATGGTGTTGATCGCCCCTGGCAGGCCTGCCCGGGCAGAACGGCCCAATCCACTGACTCCTGGTCTCACCCACCTCATCCTATTAGCGCACGCTTTCTCCGCGTGGTACCTTCCGTCATGCCGGGTTTCCTAGATGTCGACCATGTGAGAGGTTTAATATTTCGGGTATCCAGCACACCGGGATCAGATGAATGCGCTCGGTACCGGCGGGGCTGAGCGACTGACTTCCGGGAGGGACTCCAGGCGTGTCGGAGCAGAGACGCGCCTGGAAGGTGCGGGATGGTAGCCCTCCAGCAGTGGACCTGGGCGGCCACGCCTTAGAACGTTTGAACCAAACGGTGCGGTTTGTGCGTTGATCTGAAGCGATGTTCAACTGGAAAGCACTTCAGAGACAGGTAGAGATGTGGTTTTCCAAACAACACAACAAGTAGGAAGATGGTGGAAATACGCTGGATTGTGTCACCTGTTACTTCATGGTTAATCAGATTTTGTCATTCATATTCTTTAATGTGACAAACCCAACTACCCAGTTGTGTATAATAAATCTATTAAGGTGGAGCTGTATTGTTGCTCATTTTCTTTTGGTGAAATACAAGTTTACCATTTTGCCTTTGTTTACATGTTAGAAAACTAATTGCATTTAATGTTCTTCTGGATATTGAAATATTCATCTGGTAGTAAGATATTTCTTTGAATCTAAGCGTACGCATCCTGTTTTTACATCAAGATATAGCGATTTAATTTAGTAGCTGCTTTTGCTCTCATTCTCAGTTTTAGTGAACACAGATTCAGCGTGTTTAGCTTTGCTCACAGAAATCTAATATATAAACGGAGAAAAGCTGACTTTGTTTGGGTCGCAGCGGACCTTTTTCAACAGGCCTAAATGGTTTACAGTGTAAACCTTATCAGGCTTTTACAGGATTGTTGTAAGTTTATTTGCCAGCTGACTGATGGGTTGTTTATGCATAACTCGTATAGTTTTCACACTGCATGGTTCAATAATTGGGACTTGTAGGATGTACTGGGAGGCTTTTGGACCAGAGGTAATTAGAGGTTCGTCCGTCAATCCAAGGCTCAGAGACTTGGTCGTCTACTCACAGGCCAAATACTAAAACCACTTTAAATGTCTTAATCATTATTTTGTTTTGAGTTGATTTGAAAAAATATAACACGTGAGGGATATTTGCTTTAATACACAACTAGGAGAATCAGTATCAGGCAGGGAAAGCTGTGTCTGTGCAATCTCTTGAGTTTTTGTGTGTAGGCGTTTCTTGATGCACTTTCTGGTATTGTTGTCCTCAAGCCTTTCAGTTTCTAATGGACTTCAGAACCAACTTCCTAGTTTCGACTGGCTCTGTGCAACACGACCGCCTCACGCGGTTGAGTCTGCAGTTTTGGATTTGGCCGTGTTTTGGTCAGATTTTTGAAGTAACCCGAAGCAGTTCTGCGACCCGGGCCTCCCTCTGCGCTCGGCAGTGACTCGCTGGAGGGAGCGCCGGCAGCCACAGCTGCACTTCTCCTTTGACTGACTGGGTGTTTACTAGTCAGCAGATGTTGGGTGACGGTGGTTTGGGTGCTTTGCCTCGTGGATCAGCCGCTGACGGGATCTCGTCACGTCGCAGAGCGGGTCGGCGCTCACCGACTCGGTCGACCCGAGGACGGATCACCCGGTCCCCATACCGGTTCCCACGCTGTTTCCGGCGAGGCGTTTGTTTGGGTTTTACCCAAACCCACTGATGACATGTTCTGTGAAACCAGTTGACGGAGATGTTCTGCTTTTTTTTTTTTGTCTTTTTTTTTTTTTTTGGGGTTAAACTGTAACAGATCAGATCTCAGTTTGAGGTGGTTTAGAGCCGCCTCTGCCTCAACAACAACGACATGAAGTGTCGTCTGTGTTCGTTTACCCGCTACAACCCCTTCTTCTCTTACCGCTACTCTTTAGCTGAACTTGGTTGTCCTCACCTTCGTCAGAGTTTAGTGTCGCGTGTTATTTTTTTTGCATGTCGGGATTTAAACAAGCATCACCTTGACTCTGCCAGCCTAAAACGGAGGAGAGACCGAAGGTTTCATCCGGGTCGGAGGAGGTGAGAACGTTCTCAGACGGCCGATCTGACCGGTGTGTCGGCTTGGAGGTTGTGCCTTTTAACGTATCTCCAGTAATTCTCGGCGTAGCGGCGAGCAGGACGATGCTGCTGCTGGACCGCTGAGCTACACCTCACGTTTCTTAACCCCCTCAGCCGGCACGTTTTCTTCGTTAAACAGAGATAACGGAGAGTTGTAGAGGAAACAGTGGGCTGAAGATCCAGTAAATGTCAGATGTGTCTCCGCTTTTCCTCGGGCCTGTAGATGCAACATTATTTGAACAAAGGTGATGTTTTCCGGTAAGCTTAGAGAGACGGCAAACAAGCTTAAATGGGAGACAAAAAACAGTTTTATTAAACATGTTTCAACACCTATCCAGGAGTCTTTGCTGGTGGCTTGCCTTTTAGCTCAAGTGCGAGGAAAAAATTAGCTAAAGTCCAGGAGCCTCGGATTTAAGCCTGCTTGTGGTCGCCATGACCCGTGTGACTGAGAATCAACACAAACTTATAGAGGTTTTGACTTTAACTCGATGATTTCTTCTTCATCTGGCCCGTCTGCTCTCTGCACAGACCTGCTAGTCTCCACACTAGAGACGCACCCACCAGAGATTTGTGGCTGGCTTTCTGTACAGCTTTGACCTGCTGACCTTTCCTTGCTAAATATCTTTTCACCTTTTTAATTCTGTGGTTGGCTTCAGTAGTATAATCTTGAACGCTTTATCTGTGCCATTTATGTATCTTTGTTTGGTTATTCAGTATTTTCCTACCCTGGTTATTCAATTATTTATATATATATATATATATATATATATATATATATATATATATATATATATATATATATATATATATATATATATTTTTTTTTTTTTTGTTTTGTTTTGGCACACATGATGAAGTGTGTTGAGTTGCTCATGGGGTAACGTGTCCATGATCAATATGGATGTGCATCTTTTTGTTAAATAGTGTTTTTTTTGTTGGTTTGTTTAGCAGGGAGTTATTTGGGATGGGTTTTTCTTCTTAAACTCTTAAAGCACTTTGTTTTTGTCTTTGTCTGAAAGTGAGTGCTTGAAAAGCTTTGATCCGCCAATCTTCTGATTTCTAAGGGGGACTGCCATGAGCGGTCACTTCGTATTTAGTTGGAGCAGAAGCGACTTCGCACTGAATGAATGGGAGGGCTGCTGTGGTGAAATATGGTTTTATGAAAATAGCTCAAAGACTTATTACAGAGTTGAGATTTTAAGCCATTTGTTGCGTCCTATAGCAGCAAAAAAGATTAATTCAAGCAGTTTGCCTCCCTGTTTCAGGACCACGAAAGGGTACAAAATCAGCTATACAGCAAAAAAATCCAAACTGTGAAGATCAAGTTTAATCAAACCTGCTTAGTAAATGCCGTTTCCCTTTTAAATAGCTTTTTGCAACTTTTGTGCTGCCTCTCGCTTCGAGTTTAATCACCTCCACTGATGCCTGCAACAGCGTCTTCCTGCAGTAAGCGCTTCCACACCGAAGAGTGTTGCGATTAGCTCGCCTTGCGTATTTCTACTGTGAAACTCTGTAATAAATGAAAGCAATAGCGGCAGCCCTTTTTGATATGACAGTGACATTTTTCTTTGACTCCATTTCCCTCAGCCGGAAAACAATCACTGTTTGGAACGCTTTGTGTATTTTTTTTGTTGTTGTTGTTGTTTTTTTGTTACTGAACAAGAAGCGGAGCATTTGTGGCTGTGGTAACGGTCACGGTCGGTTGTGCTGGAGTTGGTGGAAGTTGCCGGTGTGTTTTGTGTTGACATTGTGTTGCTCACAGGGTCAGCCTGTTACCTCGTCCAGCCCTACATGGTACCCAGTCCTGGTACCATGTAGGGCTGGACGATATAGAAGAAAAAACGTATCGATAAAATAGAAACCATATTGATCGATATTGATAATTTTCACCAAATTCTAAACATATATTTTCTAAGTGCAGCCCTGGCCATTTTATGCTGTTGCTTAGTGACTTATTTAGATGGAGACACACCAACACTGAATTCAAACTCTACCCTTTATTCAATCAACTTTTTATCAAACTTGCAAGTTTTTTTAAAAAACAAAAAAAGAACGTGTGCCCTCTGAACTCTTTGAAGGGGACGGGGCTTGGTGACGGAGAGTTCTTGGGATTGTTTGTGATTGGTTGGGAGGATGTAACGACTGTAATATATGTAACATGGCTAAAATGCAAAAAGGAAGACAAACTGTTAATTCTGCTGAACTTTTTATTGAACTTTTTATTGATCGATCGCTTATATATTATTGAATTATCGCCCAGCCCTAATATCATGTCCAGTGTAGAATGGATGCTGTAACAGTGTTGTGAGTTGATTTAATGTGATATATAAAACTTATTTTCTTTGGGCTATTTTGAGTTAGCATGCTACTATTATAATGGTAACTGTAAATGATTTTTAGACAAACCCTTCCAGTGGCTGTGGTCCAACACGTTGTAAAAGGGCTTTGCCTTTTTCATGTCCACTTCCATGACTTGGGTCTTTTGTCGACATTTGCCAGGTTTTAACTGGTTGGACTGGATTCTCTCTTTGCATGTTGATAGCCTATTTTGTTTGGCAGGCCTCGTCCCTCAGGCTGGGCTTGTTTTGTTTACCTCATCTTCGCTTGCCTTAAAAGTCCAGGTCCCCATCACCGAAAACGTTTTGTTTCACAGCCGTTTTGTCTCCCGATTAGAAAGACTAACCGTCCCCCTGCGTTTGCTCAGCAGCATCTCGTTTTTTTTTTTATCTCTGCTAATCGGCACAGATCCAGTCATTTGTTTCATGTAAATCGGACGTGGCTTAGGGTTGCTTTCCATACAGGAAGAGTAATGGACATAAAAAAAAAAAAAAGAGCAACCTGGTACCAGGAAAAAAAAAGAGGGTGTTTCTCATCTGGCCTCTCACGTGACATAGAGGCAAACCGCTGTCTCTAAGCTACGAAAAAAAAACCCTCCTCCACTGGCTGTAAAGGGATTTATTGTCTGAAGGGATTCTTTCAGCCTCCTCAGTATTTTTCAGCGTTGACTTCATGAAAACCTGGCTTACAGAATCACATATTCTGCCTGCATTCACGCTTAGCAGCCTTGATTCCCCCCCCCCACTTTTTCTTTTAAGTACTGTCTGCATGTTGTTCAGCTATACTAATGAGACACTGACTCCAAGTTCTCCTCCTGTTTTCGCAGATTGCGCTGTGAACGTTCACAAGAGCTGCAAGTCTCTGCTGGGCGAGTGCACCAGCAGCAAGAATAAGGTAAACATTACACTTCTGAGCAGATAAGAGCAACACGGCCAAGGTTTTTGGTCACATTTCTACCCTGGTATATTCCATGATGCATACGCACAGTTACAAACACTTTGGAGGTTAGAAATAGATAAATGGTTTAGAGATTATAACCGAAAGGCTTTGTAGACGTAAAGGTCATTCTTTGTCAGTGTTGATAGCGTTGTCATATAGCATGCAGTACACTTTTTTTTTTTTTTATTTACTCTTGCTTAGTTGATAGCTTTGATTTTGAAACATGAAGTCTGCAACGTATCTTTAGAGATACACACAGAGAATTGAACCAGCAACCAGAATCGGTTCATTTTACCTTGACTGGCCCAGATCAGTGAGGTGGATGAAAACTAACTTCAGATGCATACTGAATGCAGACCATGTGTACCTTTTTACGTCAACAATCGATCTACAGTTGCGTCATCAAAATAGTAATCGAATGACGAAAGGGCTGAAGGTTCCCAGCCCTCCAGATAACACTTTTCAGCGCAGAAGTTGTTGCTGAAAGAACACGTTTCAAAGATGGCTGTTTTTAGCGTCGGTGAGGTGTTGAAGTGCATTTCGAAGAACCACAATAAGTATGAGGAAAACAGTGTTTTCCTACAGAGGCGTGTCAGCTGTTCCTTCTGACTGATAATTTTAAAGAGGGAGTGAGACTGCAGCAAATGTCAGGAAGCGGCTGGTTTTCCAGCAAAGCTTCATCCTTGTTGATAAAAAAGTGTGTCATGAAACGTGCCCAGGTTATAAAATGCTGGCAAAAGGCTCTACTTACTGCTCCTGCTGCTGGGAATTCACACTGGGGCTGTTAGATAAGAGAAGAAATAACGTATTTTTGAGACTATAAGGTCCACTTAAAATCCTTAAATCATCTAAAAAATTTATGGTGCGCATTTAATCTTATATACAGTATGATTAAAGTTGTGCTTACTGGGCGATTTTATGTGGTACAATGTGCTAGGGCTGGGCGATGATTCAATACCGATAAATAAATCGATTGATAGACGTAAATCGGTAATTAAAAAAAGGGTAAATAAAAAGTTCAATAGAACAGTTTTCCTTCCTTTTGCATTCTAGCCTATCATGTAGGTTGATGTTATATTCTCCCAGCCAACCACAACGCACACAAGGAACGCTCCGCCCCCTTCTAAGAGTTCAGAGAGCACATGTTTTTTTTTTTGTTTTTTTAAACTTGAAGTTTTGGTAAGAAGTTGGTTGAATAAAGGCTTGAGTTTAAATTCAGTGTTTGTGTGTTCTATATCTAGAAATAGGTCGCCATGCAACAGCATAAAATGGCCAAGGCTGCACTTAAAATCTATGTTTTGAATTTGGTGATAATTATCGATATTGATATGATTTCTATTTTATCAACATGCTTCTGTTCGATACCGTCTAGCCCTACAATGCGCTCCAAAATCTGTTAAAATGTGTAAGTACAATTTCGAAACTTAGCCGCTCCGCTCAATGGATATTCTGAGCATTACGGTACACTGTGTTGCTACCTGATCGGACCCCTGAGCTGTCTACAAAACTGCCTGACTGTAATGTTGAAACTAGAAGTGCGTTCATGTTAAGGCCTCCAAATTCTCAGGTGTAGTTCACGCCGCGCATTCAGGTGCGTGTCACACTATAAACTTCTCGGAGCCAAGAAGTCTTTACATCGAACTGTTTTATATGCGACACCGAGCTTGATACACTGAGCTATGCTCCAAGCAGGCGGTCGCAAAGACAGGTTTACTCTGTCCTCCCAACAGAGATGGATAGAGAGCTGTGGACGTGAAGGGACGGAGTGATATTACACTCTTGTGAAGAATATTTAAAGTGTCTTATAATCCGGTGCGCCTTATGGTCTGAAAATAACGGTACCTTTTTATTTTCCCACAAGGAGGAAATTCGGGCGTGACAGTGGCAACGACACAATTACACACTATATTATCACAATTTAAGTTTGAAGGCAAAAGCGAGTGAATTTATAAGAAGAACAAAGAATATTTTGCACAATTATTCATAAAGTATAGTCAGATAAAATTGGAATAGTCAAGATAAATAGAAATGTACAGTGATAAAACTACACAATATGTAGGATTTTACAAGCAAACACTCAGATTAGCTAAACGTGCAAATGAACATCAGCCTCTGAGAGACGGTGCAAATTATTTTTGACCAGATTAGAACCCGTGTAACATTTGGCATGTTGTAAACACTAGGAGGACAGCCTCCCTTAAAAAACAGCAGCGCTTCAGCTGCAGGTCGCTATCAGCGAGCTGCCAGAATAGACGAAGACTCCTGGATATGTGAAGAAACATTTTCAGAAAGAACTGAGCGAAAGTCCGTTTCCCTCCAGCCTGTTTTTCTGTTGCAATGAACCGGATAGCGGAGAATTTGCACAGGCATAAACACTTAGTGTGTTGTGAGCAGCAGAGATTATAAAGTCTGACAGCAGCTTGACCTGTGGAAGCGCTCCTTAGAGCACCCAGGATGCAGCAGTCTGTCACTAAAAGAGCTCTGCAGCAGCTGCATGGGCTGGGAGACATTGTCCATCTGGGAGACATTGTCCATCAGGTATCAGGGTTTCCCCCACCGTATGATAAGCCTGATTGCCTGTCAGCACTTCCCACAGCCTACCACGACTCCTACTGCCATTTTACCCCATTTTCTGGGGGAAACCCTGGTGATGTTATTTTCCTTTCGTTCTTTTGTTTGAGTCTGTGAGGGACCAGACTCAAACAAGGACAAAAAATGTTCAAAGTAGGAAAGAATTCAATTTAATTCTTCCAAAAATAGTAAACAAAACAAAGACTTAACGTAAGAATAAATCAAAGGATAAATAACAAATTTGGGCCCAAGTTAACTGAGGTCAACTGAACTCTAACTCAACACAAACAAAACTGACCTTACAATAAAGAACAAAAGGCTGCTTAAATAGAGATGGAGTAACCCAAGTCTACCACATGAGGGAGGCACAACATAACAAAAGAACAAATAAATGCAAAATTAACTAAAACATTCTATGAAACAAATAAAGAAAAACTAACGCTTACTTAGCAGAAACAAAATTAGATGAATATTTAAGTGACAAAATTAACTAATTAACAACTTGAAACAAGTCTCCCCTGTCAGTCTTTCAAACAAACAAATGGTATGCTCCAGGTTTCCTCCTCCAGCTGGTTTGTATCAGCAGCACCTCAAACAAAAAACAAGTGTAAATAAACCATTCAGTCATTATCCAAAGTGTACACCCATTAGAAAATAACTGTCTAAATGAAATAACTCAAACTGTAATATAATATAAAGAAAGCAAGAATACTAACACGATGTGGTGGTGGGAGGATCATCCACCACAGTCTCCCACCCTGTCCACTGGGTCCAGAGGGCATCCCAGAACAGAGCTGGCCATCCTAATGTGCTTATCCAGCCGCTTCCTCTCAGCTACAGATAATCTTCTGCTCCAGCAAACCACACCATAGAAGATGGTCGCTGCTACCTCAGAGTTAAAGAAGGTCCTCAGAAGTGCCCCCTGCACTCCAAAAGACCTCAGCCTCCTCAGGAGGTAGAGTCCGCTCTGATGCTTCCTGTAAAGAGCATCAGTATTATGACTCCAGTCCAGTTTATGGTTCAGGTGAACACCCAGGTACTTGTCATTCCAAAACAAGTAAAAAACAAAGCAACTGGACTTGTTTTCCATACTAGAAGACATTTCGCTTCCTCTTCAGGAAGCTTTCTCAATTCAAAAAGTCTGGAGTAATGTGGAGTAACAAGCTTTATACCATTGCCAAACAAAGGCCTTGCAATGGCTTAGATGACATGCAAATTCAACAGAAATAGGTCCACCCCTTAGTAATGGGCGGTCGTTGAAGTCATTAAGCCAGCAGATTGGACAAAAACTGGTCCCTAACGAGGAGTTGTCAGGGTCGTTATTGGCTTGGCTTAAAGAAACAATGTTTTGATCACCCGTATAAGGGTGAGAGTTAAAGTGATGGTTGGCTGGAATTAATCCTATAGCTGTGTTGTAAATTTTTGAGAGTTGGCAATGGCTTATTACTCCACATTACTCCAGACTTTTTGAATTGAGAAACCTTCCTGGAGAGGAAGCGAAACGTCTTCTACTATGGAAAACAAGTATAGTTGCTTTGTTTTTTACTTTTTTTTTTTAAATGGCCATGACCTGGATGACTGAGAATCTTCACCAGCACCCAGGTACTTGACAACAGGAGTCCACTATCTGAACATCAGTTCACTGGGTGTTCACCTGTGTCAGAGAGGTGAGTCTGCGGTCAACCAGTGAGGTAGTCCAGTATCCACTGGGACAGGTGGCGGTCCACTCCTGATCGCTCCAGCTTGTCCTTCAGGAGTCCTGGCTGGATGGTGTTGAACCCACTGGAGAAATCAAAGAACATGATCCTCACGGTGCTTCCAGGATTCTCCAGATGGGTCAGAACTGCAAACTGTAGTGGATCCAGTGAAGACCTCAGCAGGGGGTGAAGATGCTTCATCAGGCTAGTGCTACCGGCCTGTAGCTGCTCAGGTCTTTGGGTTGTGCTGTGTTGGGTACCGGTACCACACAGGAGGTCTTCCACAGCTGCTTCAGACTGAAGTTGAAGTTCTAATTGCTACAAAACATAAAGTCTTTAAAGATTTGCATCAAAAACAATACAAATCAATCTATTTTCATCTCCTCAAGTTGGGCCTCAGCGTCTCAGTGCAGCGCTGCTGGCAGACAGCGGCCGCCCATCTCTCAACCTTGACTGAACTGATGTTTACATCAAAACCAGAAGTTAACCCATCTGCTATCTCTGAAAGTTCGTAACCAGAAGACCCTCTGCGACCCTGTTTAGTCAAAAGTTGTTCAGAGAGATTATTACTTTGAGGCGGCGGAACAGGAAATGCATGAGGATGTTGGTTAAACCCTGACGGTAACTCTGTTTGGGTGTTACCAAAGCTGCGTTACAAATATGGCGAAGCATCTTAAAGATTAGCGCTCTGATGTTTGAGTGCGGCTTTAAACCATAAAGTGAAGACATAAACATGCCGGACAGCATAAACGAACAGTATTTGTTTAAATGTTCAGACGGCTAAACACAGGAAGGAAACGCTCCCCTTACTCAACTCTGGTCAGCAGTGAAGGATTTAGCAGCTAATGTGGCTAATAATAATAATAATAATAATAATAATAATAATAATAATAATAATAATAATAATAATAATAAACTAAAAAGTGAATTTTAACAAACGGTGAGTTCAGACCGAAGCCACCGACCAGAGCAGAACCTTATCAGAACCAGTACCAAGTTAGTCTGTGGATTCTAGTTGATCGCCAAAGAAAATACGGAGCAAAAATGATCAGAAACACAGAAACTGAACAGTGCTGTTACTGGATGTGTTCAGATCATTGTTTACACTGTATTTAAAAAAACAGCTTTGCTGCAGACTAGATGCTTATTTTAAATTATAATTGAAAAAAATAACATCTTATCTGGACATGTATCTGTTTGGGCCAGATGTTTGTCTTTAGAAATACATTGTCCCATTAACTTTACAACAGGATCCAGTGTACAATCCTCCATAGAACATTATTAACTAGGGATGGACAACTTGGGGCGTTAATTTGGCCCGATGTCGATATCTGATAGTAATATTGTGTATTTAATGTGTAGATGTATATACACACATTTCTATTTCTGTGGTAACATTTTGTAAAGGTTTATATGGGCTGAAAACTATGCTAACTGAATAATTTTTTTAATGTTTATAGTCTAGACTTAAACACAGCTTTTCGTATGTCTTCTTTCAACACCATTAAAAATGAGCCCAATGCTGACATTGCATTTCTGCTTCATTAAAAAAAAAAAAAAAACGCAATCCTGGCGGCGATGCATCACTCATTTTCACGAATGAACAAAAACGGCACGACCGACCCCATCGGCTGCCCCTCGTGAAACTCTGCCACAAAGGGCAGGTAGATGGAAATAAACATCGGCTGTTAATATCGGCCCTTTTTTAACACATTGGGTCAATACCATATGTTAAAAAATGTCTAACATCGGCCGATGTTTAATGCATGCATCCCTATTATTAACACTTATCTGTTGTTTTTCAGCATGGAAATACTTTTACCCTAATTCATGAAATGAAAATCTTCTGACAGTGAAATATGCTATATTTTTATTTATACATATAGCTTAGAAGTCTTTGCCTTCAGAAAAGGTAGCTTGGATGTTGAAAAATGGGGTCAAGCATCGAGTATTGTTCTTAGTTTTGGTATATAGTTTAACATTTCTGCGCCGTTGTGACGCTAAGATGAGAGATGCTAACTCTACTTCAGTGGGAAAGTGATCATAGTAGACACCTCGGCCCCGGAGAATTTAGCCGTATTTTTAAGCTGACACTTCTGCAACTTTGGATACATTGTTCTATTTTAGTGGACAGTTAAAAATGTCATCTCATGCAGAAAGTTTAAAAATATACATATTAGTGTTGCACCGATACCAGTATCGGACGGGGCCCCGATCCAGCCCTAAAATGGTGGTATCGGTATCAGCGAGTACCAACAAATAGGGCACTGATACCATTTTGATGTTTGTATGTCACTTGAACGCACCCTTCTCTCTCCCCTGACTAGTATTATACATGTTATATAAGTTCATGAACGTTGCACTATTTTGGCATTTGAGATCCAAAACTCCGGGTTTAAAAGAGATTATTCAATTATTAATGTCATTTTACTGTCTTACTGTTGCCCTACTATTATACATGTTATTATTTCAGGAATGCTGCACTATTTTGGCCTTTGAGAGCCAAAAGTTTATTCAACTGGTAGAACTTTTTATTGCCTAGGTAGTATGCAGTTCTTCATATATACACACACACACATCAGTTTCAAACAGATGGTATCGGCCAGTACTGCACAGCCAGGTATCGGGTATCGGTATCGGGGCCAAAAAATGGCATCGGCGCAACACTAATACATATTTTATTGTTTAGAGCTCTTAAACAGAAGTCAAAATCAGCAGGTTCAGAGTTTTGCTAAATCAGCCAAATAATCTCTAATTGGCGCATGAAAGCAGACGCGGCGTCAGCAGCTTCATTGATCTGTGCAGGTCTTTGTCCTCTTCTTCTGCAAACAACAACAATGTGCAGTTGTGGATGATATTGTCAAAAGCTTTGTCTTTTTATAATAAAATCCCCCCAAAAAACCTTGATGAGATTGTGATATAAATTACGCTGACTGTCCTGGTTTCCTTCACACAGAGAGATCATCACTCCAGGAACGGCGGCTCAGCGTCTGCTAACCTCGGTAAGCAGCGGCTGGTTCACTACCCGTGTTCTCAGACGGATGAACGATGGGGTGGGGGGGTCAGGGGGGGTGGGGTTGGTTAAGTTTAAGACCAATTAAAAATCACCTCTTTGTGTAGGTGAGTGTAGTTTTCTGGTCCGTTGCTGTGCATCCACCAGTGAGAGCAGAGCGGCGAGATCGGTCTCCCACAGTCGGTAGATAAAGGTGACGATTAGACGTTAAGAAGAGTCCATGTGCCGGACACGTTTAATTTAGGATCTAAAGTTTTCCTTGCAGTGTTTTAGCAGTGGAAAAACCAAAACACTGATCCTCTAGTCTCCTTTTCTACGAGGTTGTTCCTGCAAAAAACTAGAAACTAGAAATGTGCTTCCATAGACGACCTACGCGGTAGATTTATTGTACTCGTCGTTTTCCTTAGAAATTCACACACAACTACTTTGTGATTTCATGTTATTTTATTTAATTTTTTTAACGTTATATCAGCTCATCGGTCGGCGCTGCTTGTTGCACCGTCAGCAGGTGCGAATGCACGTGACCGAAGCCACAGGAGGAGACGCGCGTGGCTGCAGCAGCGGCAGGCTTTAGTTAATCTCCTGTAGCCGCTGTTGTTCCCCTCCGAACAGCTGGAGTCCTGTCAGACACACCTGATCTCTCCGCACGCCTCGGCCCGGCCAATCAGCGGCTTGTGCAGGGGGTCGGGAACACGATGAGCAGAGATAGAGGGGGGGGGGGGGGCGGAAACACAAAGAGGGAGCCACATCTTTCCAGAAGTTACCGCAGGACATCGGGGGAGGCTGGGTCGCTTCATATAAAGACTGAATTTTTTATTTTTATCATTATTATTTTTGAGCTGATCTCCCAGTTCGCTTCGTTTATGTCAGTGGAGTCAGATCCCTCGAGAAGGCTGTCGACACTTCAACCCCGACGTTTGCGATGGACCCGACGTTTGCCAAAGAAGCCGGGAAAGCGGCGAGGGCCAGCAGAGGCGGCACAAAAAGCGCCAAGGCGTCCTCCCCGTCCGTCTCCGCCTCGTCGTGGGGTCTCTCGGGACGCGTGGGCGTGCGCGTCCTGATGCACCGCGACATGATCACCTGCCGGTTCTACCGCTCCCTGCCTCGGTCGTGGCTGAAAAAATACTGGGTCCAGCTGCGGAGGGACTCGGACGAGGCGTCCTCTTCGCCGCGTCGCTGGTCATCTTCTCCTTTCTCTCTGTCCTCCCCTCGTTTGTCCCCATGTCCCCCCGCCGCTCCGTCTCATTTCCTCCGTTCACCTTTGTCTCGTCTCTCTCTCCCAGCGCTGAAAGACCGCGACAGGGAGAAGGACCAGGCGGGCACAGCCGCGGCGTCTCAGGCCGCCGATGGACACCGAGGGTTTGCCAGCGTCCCAGGCATGACCGTTAGCTCGTGTGGACCCAGCACTCCGCCGTCAGCCAGCCTCAGCAGCAGCAGCAGCAGCTCCACGTCGGCCCCCGCCTGCAGCGTTGGTCCCAGCGTCCATCACCACTCTAGCTCTGGGTGGGTTTCTGTTGCCACTATAACATATTCCTTCATGAAATTAAGTTATTGCATAAAAGCTTCTTTTTTTTTTTTTCGTTTAAGATGTGAAGCTCTCCAACCAAATTTTCTGTAAATTGAGATGTTTGCTAAAGGTCTACTGCATTTAAAAAAATCATTTTAGCATATTTTTTCTCATTTTTCCCACTATCTGCACTTTGTTACAGTATCAAGAGCAGGTTAGCTGACCTGTAGATATAAGCTTTCTGCTCCATACCGGCGTACCGCTGATGCAGCTTATTTTCCTTTATTAAAAGTGAAAAAGGCTAAATTTTCAGCTATAGTTTTTGCAGCAGAAAGTCAGAAACATCTTTGCTGTAGCTTCCTGCAAGCCTATGAATTGATTTTTTAAGATGCTTTTAATGACTTTTTTTTTAAATCTTTAACGGTCCCACATATTTATAAGATCTGCTCAGATTGTATAAGCCATCCAGACCACAAAGGTCTTAGTAAATAAATAAATGTTATTCTATAAGGCTTTTAAGAATGAAAACCCACAGAGATGCATTTTATTTTTATTTTTTATTTAACCAGGAAAAAAAATCCCATTGAGATTAAAAAACCTGTTTTTCAACACTGCAAAAACAGAACTAAAAATACGTAAAATTTTCTTGAAATTGCTGTATTTGTCCTTGATTTGAGCAGGTAAATAAGACGATTTACCAATGGAATAAGATTTTTCCCCTTAAAATAGGAACAATTCATCTCCATCATCTTATTTCAAGTGCAGGATGTCTAATTATCTTATTTTAGGGGTACAAATACTCACTCCATTGGCAAATAGTCCTATTTATTGGCTCAAATCGAGGACAAATAGACTAACTTTAAGAACATTTTACTTGTTTTTAAATCTGTTTTTGCAGTGAAGGGAGTCCTGGCCAAGAGGCAGCAAAGTTACACATTGAACAGGCATTAAGGAAGAGCCTCACTAAAGAGACGATCTGTTTCTTAATAAACCTTATTGTAGTTCATTCATCTACGCTTTTGAATGCTCTTGTAGATCGACCTCATGTTGATTTATAAACGTGTGACTTTTAAACTTCCTGGTGGCGTAGATAACTTTAAATTGCAGGAGAAATATTTTAGTGGAGTTGGTGTTGCATGACGCTAATCGGACCTGTGGCGTTCTTCCTGCAGATCCCTCCCCGGGGACATGGATGAAACGGACGCCCTGCGCTCTAAACGCTGCAACGACGACGCCATTTCTCTCGCCCCTTCCATCGCCGAGTCCATCATCGTAGAAGGTGAGTCGGCGCTCTCTCTCTCTCTCTCCCCCCCCCCGGTGGAGCTTTTCCTGACGTGACCGCCCCTCTGTGCACTCTGAAGCTTGTGCAAAGGCCAAAGCTGTTTGTCTTCAGGGAGTTCTCATAAAGCCAGAGAAGAGAGAGCGGAGGATGTTTCGCTGAGTCGTGACATCAGCCTCATTAAACCAAACTGCGGGGGAGAGATCAGACTGACCGGAGACCGGAGCTCCATGTTTGCTCCAGCGTTCAGAGTTTTACGGGACGCACGTTCAACACAATGCAATGATCTCGCAGTGGCTTCTAAAGTTTTGCCTGATAAAGTTTATTTCCAGAGTCCTGGGGTCACGTTCGGCATTTTCTCCCTGTTTGTTTTTTTTTAAAGCTTTGCCTTTTATTGAAGAAGCCATAGTTTGTCCGTAATATCTCCGCCCTTCCCTTCAGATTCTCACTATGCAGCGGTGCGGGCTGACCTGGAGTCCGATGCTCAGGACCTGGAGGCCGACTCCTGGAGTCTCGCCGTAGATCCGCAGTATCTGAAGAAACATTCGAAGGATGTAGCCAAAAGGCAGGATGTTATTTATGGTAGGTGTGAGCTCCCTTTGACATCACTGATGTTTATTAATACCAGACTGAGAGTCATTATTCTTCTAATGACTGCATATTGAGTTAGCAAAACCACATAATATATATTTTTACTCCCAAATGCTGCTCAGGTAGAAAGCGTTTAAATCGATTAAACTGGCCCTGACTGGCTTATGTAATTATAGTTTAATTGGTCTGAAATCATGTTTTTGTCGTAAATTGTTGCGTCAGATGTAAATGAATCACTAAACTTAAGTTGAAAGATTGATGCCTTGTGGCAGCAAGTTTAAAGTGCTTACAGAAGTATTCAGAACCACCTTTTATCAGTTTACAACAACAAAAACTATAATTTTTTTTCATATATCAGCAGAAAGTGGAGAATGATGGTGTTTTTTAAAGTTTTTTTCCAAATCAAAATCTCATAAATCTGTCATCCATTCTGCCCCTTTTATTCATATTCCCTTAAATAAAGTCCTATTATTTCTGAAGTCCTTCAGAGTTGGGTTTAGGGTTTGCACGGTATTATTCTCCCGTCTGTTCTCCTTTTTAAAAACCCACTTTGACGTACGAAAGCAGCTATTTTTGTTTACACATTTCTTTAAGGTTTTTTTATTTAAGGCTGTGCATCTGTAAAGAGAATATATTTTACGCGTAAACGCGGCACTAAAGCACAGCGGCTGCGACGTTGTCCCGCAGAGCTGATGCAGACGGAGATGCACCACGTGAGGACGCTGAAGATAATGCTGCGCGTCTACGTCCGAGAGATGAAGGAGAACCTCCAGATGGACTGCGGCCGACTGGACAGCCTCTTCCCCCGCCTGGAAAACCTCCTGGACCTCCACGCGCATTTCCTGTCGTGCCTCAGAGAGCGGCGGCGGGAAAACCTCGTCCCGCCCAGCGAAAGGAACTACACCATCAACAGAGTGGCGGACATCCTAATCGCTCAGGTACGGACCGGACGCGCAACCGTTAGTCGTCTGTTTCAGCGTTCCCGCGTGAGGAAGACGCACGATATGTGGCCGAGTTTTATTTAAGCGTGTTAATAGGCTGCCGCTTAAATAACAGTTTGTTCTCCAGTTCTCAGGTGAGATAGGAGAGAGGATGAAGGACTGCTACGGAGATTTCTGCAGCCACCACAACGAAGCCGTCAGCTTCTACAAAGAGCTGCTGCAGAACAATAGACGCTTCCAGAACCTCATCAGAGTAAGACGGGAGCTTTGAGAGTCGGCTCGCGTTTTCTTACCTGTGTAGGCAGGTGGAAGGTTGACGTTTCTGTTTTTTTTCTTTCTTCTAGAAAATCAGCAACCTGTCCATAGTACGCAGGTTAGGAGTGACTGAGTGTATTCTGCTGGTAACCCAGCGGATAACAAAGTATCCGGTGCTGGTGGAGCGCATCATTCACAACACCGAAGGTCCAGCCGCAAGCAAAGACCAATTCCTTTCTGAATGCGCCTTAATAACACAAGAGTAATCGTTTTTTATATTTTTTTCTCCTGTCTTTAGTGGGCACCGAGGAGCACGAAGAGCTGACCCGGGCTCTGAGTCTAATTAAGAACACCATCAAAGAGGTGGACACGCTGGTCAATCTCCACGAGAAGGACTCCCGACTCCGAGAGATCCACAACAAGATGGAGCCGAAGGCGCAGGGGAAGATCAAGGACGGCCGGGTGTTTCGCAGGGAGGACCTGGCTCAGGGCCGCAGGCAGCTGCTGCACGCCGGCACCGTCAGCTGGAAAGCCGCCTCCGGCAGACTCAAAGGTGAGAGTCGCCCTCAATAAAGGGAGACGATGAAGTAGACGATGAATCTACTTGCTTTTATTCTATTTTCTATCTACATTTTATTATTTTGCTATATCTTAATCATGTAAAGCACTTTGTATTGTCTTGTACTGAATTGTGCTATATAAATAAATTTGCCTTGCCTTGCCTTGAATAATGCATGGACTTTCTCATCGTCACCTGCTTCCTGTGCTCTCAGATATTCTGGCTGTTCTGCTGTCAGATGTGCTGCTCTTACTTCAAGAGAAGGATCAGAGATTCGTCTTTGCTACAGTCGTAAGAGATTTTTATTTTTTTGTTCATTTCTCAGTCAATTTCTGATGCTGGTGAAACGTTTACATCATGAGCATAAACTTTAAACTACGGAGCCTGGGAGAGCTCACTTTAAGTGTTATTTTTTTTTTCAGGTCGTGATAATTTGTGAGCATGTTTTCATTTAATTGAGCACTCAATAATAAAACGTGCACACAATTTATTCGAGCACAAGTTTTAATTATTCGTGGGTGCGTTTTGGTAGATCGAGATCTCGAATATACTATAACGGGCTCATGTTTACATGTGTCAAGACAATATTGAGTGCACGTTTTACATATTGTGGCCACGTTTAAGTAGATTGTGCGCTCGTTTGAGTGAATAGGTCACTCGTTTAATAAATTGTGCCCTCGTTTTACTATGCTTAAAATGAGAGCTCAATTTAGTAAAATGAGCTCACACTATAGTAAAACGAGAGCCCAATATAGTAAATTGTGCACACGATTTAGTAAAACGAGCGGACATTCTCTCAACATGCAAAACATTTTGCGATGACCCCTCTAGGGCTCCGTATTAAACAGCAGATTTGAACCGTTGTTTTTATTTAGTTTTAAATTATGGTTATTTCATGTCAACACATGGTCAAATTCTACTTTAGAAAATATAATGGACACATTATATCCAGGGTAAATGTTTGTTTGCCACCTGCAGACGAATTACCCGCTTTCTGTAGCCCTCAACAAGCCTCTGGCATAAATCAGTTTGTCTTTTTCAGAACTTAAAACATCAGCGACATGGTGAGGTTTGTTTTAATTGGCTGGCTTGTCTTTTATAGGAAGAGTTTAGATTTCATTAAGGGTTGATGTCCAGGCCATTCGACACTCTTTGATCTGAGAAAAATCAAATTATCATTGTCTTGTTGGAACACCAGACTGTGTCAAAGTTTCAGCCTTTAAGCCGCTGATTTAAGGACAATTTGAAGAATTTTTATTGTGTGCAGGGCAGCAGTGAACGTGGCACCAGGACAGGCCCTTAGCATGCTGCTGCCACCAACGGCTGGTACAGTAATCTTTGGTTTGAAAGCAATCATGCCTGTTATTGTGGCCGATGGAAGATTTCTTGGTATCGTCTAACCACAAAACGTTCCAACAGATCTCGTGCGGTGCTACCTCAGTCGTGCTTGGAGATGTCTCTACTAGAGCACAGTGTTTTGTCTTGTCTTGATTTGGGCCCCATCCGTACACCAAGATGTAAAAGTTGCACCCTGGAGCAGCTGTGGGGTCCAGCAATCCAGTAGCTGCGTTTGCAGAGGCCATAAAATTGGGCAAATTGTTACAAAAATAAATTTACTTATGAGAAACACGGTAATTTCCTTAACTTCTGAATTGGTGTTTTTCGCCAAACTGCAGTGGAAACGCTTTTTTCGAAGCGCACGTCATGTGTTCAACAACCGGATGTTACTGCTGGCGAAAAAGAAGACAGGAAGTAGTAGGAGGATGATGCAGCGGCATAATTTCTTTAATGAGTTATCACGTGAACAAATTTATTCACGTGTGATTTTAATTGCATTTCCTAACTAATGGAAACACTGAAACACTGTCTTTTTTTCAACATCAGCAGAATATGGATAACGTTTTTGTGCAGATCCATAATGGAAATGTAGTTATTGATCCAACAGCTGGTCTTTGAACGGATGAAGCGAGCTGATATTAAAACTTTTGGAACGGACCCAACTTCAATTAAGAATTTGTGGACTCCTGTCCGAAAAGGACCCCGACCAGTTTAAATGAGCCTGATGACTGCAGATCACACATCCACTTAGATTTATGCCAGAAGCTTGTTGATCGCTGCAAAAGGTTTATAAAAATGTTCCTGTGCAACTTGGTAAGACACTTTCACCCAGATACCCGTGCAGATACATGGACGTAGTATTTAGGCTTGTCTGAATAGATTTCAAACCTGTTTGGATCAGAGAAATAATCAGTGATGAACATAACTTGATATCGATACCCAGGACAATATTCAATACTCAATACCATTTTTGATACCACTGTGATTTAAAAAAAGAACACAAATAAGGCATAAAACACATTTTATTAACATGAAAAACTCACCTTTTTCAATCTCAGCATAAAACATGCTTCCTCAACAGAAGCCAGTTAAATAAATGCTAAATAAATAACCCAAATATAACACCTGCCTAGTAGCATGCTAGCCACAGCTAATCACACAACAATAATGCGGACCACCAGTAATATGTTTAATGTATTAAATTAAATTATGGACAGGAACTTTGATTTATTAATCAGTCAGAATTCATTATGAAGGCCAGGATGTCGGACTTTGAGATGTTTGGCCAGGTTTGTTGTGCTGCGTGACTTCGTTGCCTCCACTTCAAAGCGCTGTTTGCTCACAGGCTTGTCAAGATCTTTGGGTTTTCCTTCATTTGCCTCATATGCAAAATATTTAGTATCAATACCATGCCAAATTAGTATTGTACCTGATATCGATATTTTTGACAACCCTTTTGTGCACCAAATTCATATCATTTCAAAGTCCCTCAAGTTGTTTCTCAAACTGTCGCAACATAAATGTTCAAAAACTTCCTTAACGCTGTGTGAAAACGAAATTTTCGTTCTGTATGCACTCTGTCATATACTCATACAAAATGACAATAAAGAAAGTCTAAGTCTAAGTCTCTTAAAGGCAAAAAAAAGAGAGTTAACATGGCATTCATCCACTTCCTACCAGCACTGTAACACTGTGTGTAACAGCTTTAATTAATCAGTTCTAGAGGAAAGAGAAGTAACGTTTCCTCTCTTATTCCCTCTCAGGACAATAAGCCATCAGTGATTTCTCTCCAAAAGCTGATAGTCAGGGAGGTGGCCCACGAGGAGAAGGCCATGTTCCTCATCTGCGCCTCCTCAAACGAGCCCGAGATGTACGAGATCCACACCACTTCCAAAGAGGAGCGAAACACTTGGATGTCAAACATACGGCAAGCTGTTGAGAGGTAACCAGAGTGTTGTATGTAGAAATACTTGTTATAAGCGTATATTATATTACCAGCGTAGTTATATTAATCAGGCTTGTAAAAACGACTTAAAACTGGTTGTGAAAGATGTAGAAAATAGTTCCACGTGGTGCACGACTGCCTTTTCTTGACCCGTCTGCGTTTTTTCTCCCCTCTGCTTGCTCTGCCCTCTCAGTTGTCCTCACTCCGAGGAGAGGCTGTTCAGCGAGGAAGAGGAGGCTCGAGCTTGTAGGCTTAGAGAATTTCAAGGTAACGTCTGATCGCAGATTACATCT
The DNA here is from genome assembly GCF_011125445.2 of Fundulus heteroclitus. Classification (NCBI taxonomy): domain Eukaryota; kingdom Metazoa; phylum Chordata; class Actinopteri; order Cyprinodontiformes; family Fundulidae; genus Fundulus; species Fundulus heteroclitus. The sequence goes on along the minus strand of NC_046369.1, from coordinate 19,754,325 downwards.
CTGTCCACTAGGAGGTGCTGATGTGTCACATTAAACCTGAAACAAAGGTTTAGTTTGATTGTCAGGGAAACGAAGCAGTTCAATACATTTTGAACCCAAGTTTGCTCAAAAGGCCTCATAATATTAGGATGCCCTTAGCAAACCTTTACTAATCATCTTTTTTGTTAAGATCATTCCTTTTTATTGGGTTGTTGAGGAAAAAAAGCAGTATGAGACAAAACATTTATTATAACAAAAAGTTTATCTCCATGAGCTAATTGTCTAAATTTGTTTAATATGTCCAAATATATATGAATAATATTTTTATTGGATTTTGAATTGTTCATATAAAATAACAACCAAACAGTCCCAATATCAACAATAAAATGCAATAATATAGAAAAAAAAGCTAACATATAAAAATAAGAAAGTTGCGAGAATAAAAAATAATCATAATAAAAATGAATAAATAAATTAATATCGACATGTAGGGTTGCAAAGCATATATATATATATATATATATATATATATATATATATATATATATATATATATATATATATATAAATCAATCAATTTTAGCCAATTTCTTGACTCCTGACTCCAATGCTGTCTTGTTTTGGGTCCGTAGAGCGTCTGAGCCAGAAGGATGCAGTGATCACTCAGGCCCTCATGGAGAAGCTGCAGCTGTTCACAGAGATGGCGGAGTCTGTGGCGGGGCTGGAGGACACGGCTGCTCGTTCCAGACTGCTGCTCCGAGGAGACGCCTCGGACCTCCAGCAGGGGGAGACACTGCTCAGGGGCGCCATCACCGAAGGTAGGACGATGCTGCAGGTCACGTGTGTCTGTGCTGGAATCAAAGGTTTTATTGTGTAAAAGGTAAACAGCGGTGTGTTCCCCTAGCTTTGTATTTTGTTTACAGCCATTTTGTCGCTCTTTCGTTCTTTTAAACTTCAGTGGAAAACCTGCAGAACTTGTTGCAGTCTGGAGTGAGGGAGGAGGCTCAGCCCGCTCGGGTGGAGGAGGGCAGCGGGTCTGGGGCTCTGCCCCGGAGAGCGGGCACTTTCGGAGGCTATGACAGCAGCCCGGCCATCCTCAGCAAGAGTGAGTCCAGCGCTCGCGTCACTCTGCCATCTAATCGGCTTTCTCTCACATTTTTACCTCATAAGTCACAAAAAATAAAGTTTTCTCTTGTGTTTGTTGCTCTTTATTACATACATGCAGTCTCTGTGTGCAGCTGACAAATGTGGTTGTGTATTCTTTATTATCGCCGTGCGCCTACATGTACGTGTGTCTGTTCCAGTTGGCAGTGTGAAGAAGAGCTTCTCTGGCGAGTCTAGAAACAGAGACAGGAGCCAAAGAGCCAGCTCCGACCCTCAGCTCAAAGACCTCTGTGGAAGCCACACCCTGGAGCAGACGGTAGGGGCATAAAACACACACACACACACACACACACACACACACACACACACACACAGGATGCGTCTCTTTATTTCCTGTAGATAATGAAAATACACACCAAGTCATCTGGAAAGTTTTCGTGTCCTTAGGGTTTCTGGAATATGACATGTATAGCTCAGGTCTCCTTATCTGTTTAAAAATGGATAAAAAGTGTAAAAGTAGATGAAAAGTCTTGATAAACCTTCTTTCCGGAGGGGGGGGGGCATTCGGTTCCCAACCAACCTGGCCCTTGACAGCAATCACCTGGTCTAAATATAGCTGCGCGTCGGTGGCAGGGAGCGCTGTTTGTGGAGCAGCGACTGAAATAATCCAGACGAATACTCTCTGCCACATAATGTATCAGCGCTCTGCCGGCGGTGGCGCCTTTTTAATCATTATTTGACGTGAACATCAACACTACGACGGTCGTTACTAACGGTGATCGCCTCTCTTATAGAATTTATAGCACAAATCGAACATTTTTAAACATGCTAAATTCATGTTAGGCGTTTCTGTGCCCAACATGAGTAGAGGTCGACGGCTGTCTGTCTCAAACGAACCCGAACGAAGGACTCAAACCACGTTATCACAATTTTCTATATTTTGATCCAGTGGTTTTTAGCACTGGACGCCTCCTGATAGATTAGATCTCACGGCTGGACCTCCTGGACTCCGGTACCACGAGCAGACTAAGCGTTAAGTGTCGAGATCTTAAAACTGGTATTGAGCTCATAGAGTAAAGAATGTGTAATTTGTTGTTTCTTTTGGATTACCTTGTCCTACATAGGGCTGAACAATTAATCACATTTTCAATATAATCGTGATTTAAAATAACGCAATTTCCAAATCGCAGAGGTCTGCAATTTTTGGGTCTGTAACAATTAGGGAATTAGACACGTCCTTTATGTGACAGTAAAATGTTTGAAGTGGGTTTGCCTCCACATGGAAGGGAAGACAGTTGCAGCAGTGAGATAATCTAATTTTATTACTTGTTTCAGAGTTTATATAATCATATATAGCATTAAGTACAGGTCAATCAGTTTAATACATTGACTGGTTACACTTTATGTTCAACAAGGATTGATGTCCAAATCAATTAAAAGCTCTTCTCTTGAATAATATTCTGATTAATAGAAACATTAAAAGTGCTTGTTTTGAATAGTCCTTGTTTACAAACATCTTTATTTACAGGCCATTTTTGTTGCTTGTGGTTAATGCAGATAAAAGTCAAAATTGCAATTTTGATTGAAATATATCGTAGGCAGAACGCAATCATTTCTGCTCCAAGTTTAGATGCTGCGGGTCTTTTAGCAACTAATCCACATGGCGAGGAAACAAATTGATTTGTTGTTTGTATATATTTTGAAACACATGATAAATTAAACTGGAAAAATCGCATTAAATCACAATATTAAGAAAAAAAAATCGCAATTAGATTATTTTACAAAATCGTTCAGCCCTAGTCCTACATGATTAAAAATGACTCCATTCTGGTTTTTAGAAGCGGGGGAAAAACCTTTCTGAGCTTCAGGGCTTTTTTCCCTCTGAAGGTTTATAGCTCATGTTTCCATCACTGAACTGTAATCAGATCGTGTTTCGCTTTCTGTGTCAGGTTGATCAGAGCTGCTCCTCTCCTCCACGATGGAACCGCATCTGGTCCGACTCCTTCCCCGAGGCCGAGGTGATCTTTATCCACACGATGCCACGCGCTGCACAGCTTTTATTTTTAGTACATTAATTTAACGATGCCTTCATGTGGCGAAACATGTTTATAAGTCTAGTGAATTTTGAGAATATTTTGGTGAAAGTAGTTCATATTTAATAACCTTCTCTTTTGTTTTTAATCCATTTTAGTTCTTTGACAGAGTGTTGATGCTCTCCCAGAGGCTCTACAGCCTGCAGGTAACGTCGTCCCCTACACGCTTTGGCTTAGTCTCACATATGTGGAAGTTCAGATGAAAAATATCCTACAGTTTATTTTCTTACAAGCCAGCTAGGACTATTTCTATTAGCTAAATGTCAGACTAGAGAGATTTATTTCTTTAAATTCAGAAGTGTACATACACTTAGATCATTCCACCTTTTAAGCAGTTTGGGAAAGCCCAGATTATGACGTCATGGCTTTGGAAGCTCCTAATTAGTAAATTCACAGCCTTTGAGTTATTTAGAAATAATAAAATAATAAATAGATAAAATTTCCACTTATCTGAAGGCGCCTCGTTCATCTGGTCCAAACAGCTGTCGTACTCTCTGGGTTTCCCTCGCCTCGCTTTCTGATTGGCTACACGTCACGTTCAACAGGCTGCATGCTCGTTAGTCCTCGGGGGGGGGGGGGGACCCCACACACACTAAATCTACATAAATGCAAATGTGATTAAACAAATAGAGTAACGGAATGATATAAAGTTTTGAAAACGCTCAGATTTGATATCTGGTATATCGGGCGGGGCAAGACAATCCGACATATTGAATATCCTCGATTTAAGGTCGGCGTGGTCTCGCTGTTCTACCGAGCGGACCAGATCGTTCTTTACACACCACACACAGCAGGAATATCTTTTAAGATTGTCTTAAGAGATGCGCCGATACTTGCCGCCTCTCCAAAGGGGAGGATCAGAGCGAAAATCGGGCTAAAAATCCTGCCCTGTGAACCGGCCTTTAGGGACATCGCTAGATATTAATAACCTGACAAAAGCCAGACGTATGTCGCTCCGCCTAGCTCCACTCACATACATCTGGGACATCGCCATAGGAATTGCATTTATTGAAGGCTGGGCCTTATCAAAAATCCTTGCATATGATTGGATAAGCCACTTGTCTGTCATCTTTATCAACATGCTATTTCAACCACTCACACCGAAGCTAACCCGTGACGCTGATGAGAGCAACACAGGGGAAAAAAAGGCATCCTAACATGGTTCATGCTAACGGTTAGCGGCTAACCGCTTGCCAAATCCAGTCGGGAGAAGGGTAAAAACATGGTTTCCACCAACAAAAGCCTTCAGAGCCGTTCTCTGATGTTCTTTTAATGAAACAATATTAGGTAGATTGGACAACACGGAAGAAATAGCAGCATCAATGCAACGCTTGCTTCCTCGATGCGAGCCGCCATTGTTGTTGGAATCTCACGGTCGCTTCTCCACTACGTCACATCCAGGAAACACCCGCCCTGCGTCCTGATTGGCCAGACCATAAATTTGGTTGGGGAAATCACTTTCAATGGGCGATGTCCCAGATGTATGTGAGTGGAGCTAGGCGGAGCGACATACGTCTGGCTTTTGTCAGGTTAAGATATTAAAGCCAGCACTACGAAATACAGAGATACTGTGAAGAGCTTTGGGGGGAAAAAAAAGTCTGTGTGATTCTTCTGGCATTTAACAAATACTTTTGAGAATCCTAATTGTCCTAAAACAGACATAGTTTAATCAGATTTAGTCACGGTTAGGGGGGAAAAGGTATTTTTGTAGAGTGTATGTAAATATCTGGTCTCAATTGCAGGGCTTTACAAATTTTTACCTGTTCTTTGTATCAGTACAGAGGGATGGACATGTGTGAAGGCGTAGCTCAGCTGTGGCTGTAGTTTCCCCTTTTTATCTTTTCCAATTTAAACCGATTTAAACAAAAACACGCAGGATCAGTTCAAAGGTTTTATTTTTCAGTCCAGTCATCCGTGGCTGCAGAATCTTTACTGTTTCTATTAACCCTGTACTCCTCCGGTACGTTGCCTGCGTCATCCGTGCTTTTCCCCTCTGCTCAGGCCGTCGTATCGCAGCAGGACAGTCAGATAGAGCTGCAGAGGGCCTCCCTGACGGAGCGGGTGTCCTTGCCTGGACGCCACCGAGGGAACGTGCTCCTGGAGCAGGAGAAGCAGCGCACCTTAGCCCTGCAGAGGGAGGAGCTGGCCTACCTGAACAAGCTCCAGTCTCAGCACAGGCAGGAGCAGCAGCGCTGGGAGAGGGAAAGGGAGAGGCACCGGCAGCAGGTGGAGACGACCGAGGCCCGGCTACGGCTAAGAGAGGAGGAGTGCAGGAAGCTTGAGGTACAAATCCACCACGCTGCCCCCAAGATACCGAGCCCTTTAATGCAATTTATAGGGCGCCTATACGAGTTGTTTTACATTCACATGCTCATCAGGCATATAAACTAGTGATGTTTTGGTATTTTTTTTTAATGCAGGAGCAGCTGGCGAAGGAGAAGGAGGAACTGGACAGGCAGAGAGAGACTTATCAGAAGGACTTGGAGCGACTGCGGGAGTCCACCAGAGCTGTGGAAAAGGAGAAGGAACGACTGGAGAGCCTGAAAAAGATGAAAAGGAAAACAATTGAGGTGAGAAGCCTGTGACAAATCATTTTATCCAAGTAGCTTAAAAAGGTCCAAGTTAACAAGAGTCCTTGTTAACGTTTTTTTTTTTTTTTGTGGATTTGGTTATTATTTTATTAAACAATAGAAATAACTTGGATGTTCGCCCCGTTACTTGGGAGCAGCTAGCTTGCTTCATCTCTTGGAAGTTTCTTCCCTAGCCCTCCTGGTGTGAGCGATCATTAAATCAGCAGCTGTGAGCAGATGCGGCTTCTCACTGCGACAGAGAGAGAGAGCAGTGTTTTTTTTTAATCATTTAAAACCAAAAAATGCCTGCACAGTTGACATTTTCCACTGTGTTTAGCTTTGTACGTTAGTTATTAGCACTTTTAATGCTTTTAGTGCGTTTTCCCATGAGAGTGGGAAAAAAAATCAGCTGTCAACATTTCCAGATCCAGCGCGGTTGATGGTCTGCTCTGTTCAGCTCTGCTGGTATTCTGCTTAGATTTGGCTTCCTGTGTAACCCCTGCAGCCTGAATGAACGGCCGGTATGGCCTTTATTTGACAGTAGGCTGACAGGACATGCGGAAAAGGTGCACTTAGCGGGACATGAACCCGGGACGGGTACATCCAGGATTGAGACCTCCAAATAGTGGTCGCGTATTGCAGGTTTTTTTATTTATTATTTGCTCTTTCCTCTGATTTCATTTTTTAAAACCTCACTAACACTCGACAAAAGCGACCGTTGCACCTCCAGTGACTGAAGAGTTTTTTTCCCGTTTTTTTATGACCTGAGCAGAGAAATCTCATATTTGAGAGATCGACCGTCCGGTCAAACAAACATCCGTCTATTTTCCATCACCGGTTGTTTTCTCTGTAAATCTGCGACTGCTCATCAGAGCTTCAAACAAACCATTTCACACGGATCTGTTTGAAGAGAGAAGATGTGTTTACACACTGCTGCTCTCTGCCTGAACTACTGATCTGATCATTATTTCCTACCTTCTTTTATTTAATTTTACCTTTTTCTTTTGAATAGGGAAACGCTCCCTATGGACAGGTGTTGAAAATGAGCATGTTTACTATAATGCTTAAACACAATGCATCTGGTTTAAGGCCACTGTGTTTGTGTTGATGAGATAGTGACAGTGGTTTTCTGCCCCCTACATGTCAGATACAGAAATGAATCGCTGTCTATGGGTTGGCCCAATGTAGTTTTTGGGCATTGTAAAAAGCGCTGAAGTCCATAATGTCGCTGTTTGTCCATCAACTCCACACGTCTTTGATCATTTTGTCCAAATTGGTAGTTTGGACTGTTCCAATGTTCAGGTAAATGTAACATTTCTGTGTAGAAAGACGCAGACGGCTCTGATCACCAATCCAGAGTTGTTTTTGTATGACGTCTGCTGGAACGCTGCCTACCAATAAATCAGCAATGAGATTAAAAGCATTGATTTCAACTTTCACAAGCTGCTGCTTACATGAAAGACAAGGCAGAGAGTCGTCTTCCTCCATTCCTCTGCTGCCTTTTTCCTTTATAGTTTCTTCCAAGCTTCTGTCTGTCTTTGCAGTACAATGCGGGTCATTGTTTGCAGGTTTCATGGGAGAGCAGTTTTTAGGATGACCCACTGAGTGTAATCTCATGCCGGGGCGCTAACAGCTCTGTCATGAAGTCATAGTAAAGTTGGCAAATAAAACCCTCGGCCATCACTTAGTCATCGCTCGGTTAATTTTTATCCGTTTCTTGTTACGCTTTATCTTTCTGTCAAACATGGGAACAAAATCTAGACCGGTGCAAAGAAAACAAAGACATCAGTGAGTTTGTCACGGCCTGACTCACACCATTCTGTCATCAGGATAGTGTGTGTGTGTGTGTGTGTGTGTGTGTGTGTGTGTGTGTGTGTGTGTGTGTGTGTGTGTGTAACACATCGGATAACGTGTTTATTCAGAATAACTCTGCACAAAGCGGGACAACACACATCAGCGCAGTGAGTCGCTGCCCCGGGCTGCTGATGACCAATCAGCCACAGGTTGTGTCCCAGCAGGCGTGGTGGCAATCATTTGACCCGAGAGACGAGACCATGCAGAGATATGACGTTCACGAGGAAAACTGTGTTTTAGCAGATCTGTAATCCTTCAAGAATAGTTTGTGTCCAGGTTGTGTCTGCAGAGCAAATGTAGGGGTCTAAACTGGGCCGCTTCAGTTTTATGTTGCATTATTGCTGTAAATAAGATATAATTATAGGATGTCCCGATTCACAGTCCATTCAGACAAATTTCAGACATTCATAATATTAGCTTCCTTACCATGCCACACGATTTCCAGAGATGATTCTGTTTAGCAGCGTGATGAACCTCAGTGTCTGTTGTTGTTTCCTGCGTCTGTAAATCCTTATTAGACGTTCGTTTGTCTCATCCACGTCCCAAAAAGCAGATTCTCTCAAATAAATTCACCAATGGTTGCCTTCTTCCCCTGACTCTCCGCAAACACCGAAATATCACAATATCAAGCATAACATCCTGAATGTTACGGGCGATGCCGATTTGTTTTGCTGCTTCCGCCTTCAATCCCAGAGAGCAGCAGTACCGCAGATCTCCACTAAGGGGCGAGGAGCAACCGAGGAACCGGGATAGTGTGGTGTGTAAACGGTCGTCTTGGCTTGGTTAACTCATCCAAGCTCAGACTGGTCTCGGCTCGGTTAAAAAAGTGTAGTGTAAACGGGCCTTATGAGTTCGTCCTGGGGGTGCTAGGGGTGATCAGCCAACGTCCGGGTCGTTAGCATAGCCACTGGGTGTGGAAATTTTCTTCAAATGTGGAATAACAACACAAACGATTCATTAGCGCTGCTTATTTTCTCTAAAGGTTGCCTAAATGCTGCCGTAGAAACAATTTAAACAGTGCTGTGGGGTTTTTCCCAGTGATTTTCGACCTGACCTATAGTCAGAAGGGGCCGGTACAGGAAACGCGTCTGATAATTGCATCCTATTTACCAGTGATGCTGATGCAGACCTCTGACTGCAGGCTGTCTCCGCTGTTAGTCCATTCTGTTTCTATTTGCCATACCAAGTTGAATAATGGTTGACGGTGCGTCTCTTCAATTATTTTTAGTTCATTTTTCTCACAACAGATGTCGTCTCAAGACGAATCTAATTTATAGACGATGCCTCCTGTGTGTCTTCATTGCTTCCCTCCTAACAGCCAGTCATCTGTTTTTATTAAAGGTTGTAATTGTGAATTAAATTAGGAAACTTTCTTACGTCTCTAATCATGACTTTTTTTTGCTGAATCAGTGGATTTAAATGTGCTTTCTAAACTGCAACATCTTATTGATCCCCAGCTGTAAGCGGTAATGTTTAGTTTTAGCGGTAACGTGTTTTCGTTGCACGTCTCCAGGTTGCCGTTCTCTGCTTGCTGCTGCGGTTCTGGGATGTTCCGACGATGTTTCTTCCCGCTCTGCATCAAAACAACATCAAACCAGTTTTTCATTAGCTTGTAGCCACAGGACCTCTTCCAGGCTCTTTGCCAACCTGATATCATCCCACATTTAAAAGCCCCCACCCAAAATTAAGGCTCATCAGCAACCCCGAGAGCTATAATTAGGCCTTGTAAAAAAAAAAGAGAGAGGAGGAGGGAGATTATTTTTCCACGTACGTATGCGTTTGAGAAATAACTTTGCTAGTAGTTGCTTGCCCGTGTTTCCCAAAGAATTTAACCTTTATCTTTTTGTTTCTGATCTTGAGTGGCCATATAGGTTCTCCTCATGTCTAATTATAGATGATTCATGCGAACATAAAGTCATAGAAATCATCGTAGATTAAAGGTTTACGCGTCTTTTTAATTTCTAAGGAAATTAATATTTAAACTCCTTTTTAAAGGAAGAAACTAGGCAGATTAGTAACAGTTTGAATAATCTTTCCCAGATTAAACAGCAAGCGTGAGATGCCTAGAGGCATTGATTTGTTTGTTTTTGATGCTGTGGGTGCAGAGAGCCATGAACACGGTTAAGCTGACTTACAGGATCCAGGCAAGAGTGTTCATATCACTTTATCATATGTCGCTACAGCACAGCTACAAGCATAAATTATTTTATTTTGTTTGGATGATGGACCGAAACAGGCAGGACAGATTCGGGAAAAGTCCTTATTTGGGTTTGAGGAGCTATAAGAGCAGATATTTAAATAACAAACTAAACTGTATGAACATTTAACCACGGTAAGAAATATGAAAAAGGTGCCGTTCTTTTGTATTCAGCCCTAACAAAGTTAATTCTTTGAGTCCACTTGGTTCAGCAGGGTCTGTGAACAGAAAATGTTGAATTTTTTTTCCCATTTTTCCACAGTATTCAAATTAAATTTAGGGCTGGACCTTAATCTAACCATTTTTATTGTAGCCCTGGCTGTATATGTGGGGTCCTGTACCTGGAAGGGTTAGCTCCGCCCCAGACTCTTGGTTGCTTGTTTCCAGCATTGGTCTGTGAATGACTCTGTCCGTCTATCTGTCAACAGACCAGCTTGTCTGCTGAAGGGAAACCACAGGAGCGCGTGTCCAGCGTGATGCGCAGCATTATTTTCCATCATACGTTACGCCTGCTTTTAGTCTCATCTGACCTAGAGCGCCTTCATCCTCATTCCCCCATGAAACTGCAGGCCAAGACTTCTTAAACAGAAGTTTACTTTTCCCTTAAAGTGTAGTTTTGTTGTAGGGTTCAGATGTTTTTTTTGGTAATTTTAGCTTTTTCTTGTCAGATCAGAGATTAAATATAGAATTGCTCGATCTTTTTTCCGCTGTGCAGTGCCCTGCACCTCGTGCCCCGCTCCTTAAAATAAATAAGTGCATAAGGGACACAGTAAAAATAAAGATGGTGCCTCCATTTAACTTATGTGATTATTCTTGATATTTAATTTTTCACTTCATCACAACTCTATGGCTCAGTTTGAATTCCTTCGTGTGGTTAGATGACCCTGGATGGTCACCAACGGGGGACGTGAGGACCCACATGGCTCAGAGACTGCCCCCTGCTGGTGGCAACACGCCATCATTAGCGCTGCTGAAACGGCCCTTCAGACTAAATCACATGGCAGCGTTTACTCAGTTTCCCTCTAGGCGGTGTCCATTTTCCACAAGGCAATATACTGTGCATTGTTTATAAGGATCTGCCTGATTTATGAGAATCCCTGCAACCTGCAGGATGAGCGGCTGTATAATTAGCCGGTCCAAGCCCGTCATTATCAGATCCCTCTGGAGGGCGTTCGGTGCTAACCGTTTACGAGCGGTCAGTCGGGGACAGCCGGAGCCGCGCGCCTCTTCCTCGAGTTTGGGTTACCTGCATATCCGTTTATGTGGTCGAAGCTGTTTGTCTCGTTCCGGGAACGATCGAACGTCTGCGTGTCACGATGAGTGAGTGCTGAAAGAGGAGAAATGATGATGATGGTGGGGAAAGAGAAACGTGGGGTCAGGGAAGAGGGTATGGAAACGTTTCCCACACAAGGGCCTCCGTCTTACTGAAGCTGTTCCAGTTGGAGGAGGAGGAAGAGGAGGAGGCAAAGTGTTCAAACCATCAGTCATGTTCCAGGTGGACGGCATACCAAGCAGAACAGATGCACCGATTCCTCACTTAAATCTGAACTTAGCTCATTGCTTGTTTTTGTTTTTTTTGTTTTATTTCCCAGCGACTCCTCAGAAATCTATTATCAGCTTAATTTAATTCTCAATGTAGAGCCAGATCACCTTCAGGAGCTCATTTCAACAAAGAAATGAAATAACCGTGTTATTTATCTTGTGTCTAATCATTCATGTCTTCTTCCGGTTACAGTTCTCTGCTGCTTTCGGGTCTCCGTCACACGCGGACACGGCGCGGGCCGATTACATGCCAAGCATTAAACTGTCCCGTATGAGGTCAAATTTGGAGCATAATTGTATTAGTGTGTAGCCATTTAATTCAATATGGCTTTGACATAAAGTTCTATTTAACAACAATTACTAAAGCTACAAGCTCCACTTGTCAGTTTTTGAATTTCAGCGTGAGAGGACTCCACAGACCTCTCCTTCTATCAGGACTTTGTTACAGGAATGCACATAAATGGCACTGAATGAACTCGGTCTGTGGAAAGCGGCGACACTTTAAGCCGGTTTTTGTTTACTGCCACCATGTTTCATGCTTTGTAAGTGGCTCTCTGTTGGATTACATGCAAACAGGACGGCCACGGGAGCTTTAAATCATTTGGGAGGGTGCTGGTTTGTTAGGTCTCCGAGCTGCTGCGCTCAGATCACATTTCTCCTGACTTCCTCGCCCTCGCTGGACATATTGCCCTATGAATCTCCACATTATTAATCTCTCTCAGCGTCAACGCTAATTGCTTTTCTTTCTTTCATTTATTTATTTTTTTAACATATCTCTCGGTTTCGGATGTGGAGCTTAAACCATTGAGAGCTGTGAGGGTGCAATAAGGTGTAAAACTGATGACGTGACCCTTTTAGTTATTCACAAACGCTTTAAAACTAAGACGAAGAGTGAAATGCTTTCATGGCGTTGATGCAAAAGACGATTAAGTAAAGAATCACGATGGAGGAAATGCGACAGCCTTTTATATCATTTGCTCATCGGTGGTGTTGGGAATCCGGAGCTGTGGCTCAGTTTCACTCTCTTCAGTGAGATCATGTTAAATGAGCTGAAATCAAATGAACAAATTGCTTTCATGTGTGTTTTTGAGGTGTGGTTTGAAGGCTGTCTGCCCTGCAGAGTGCGTTGCTGTGAGAACAACAAGCCGCTGTTCTTTTTTTTTTTTTGGTGTGGGCAAGCTGTGCACATCTGCAAAGCGGTATCATAAAAAAAAGTCTATTCTATTTCAAATGTCTTGATGTCTTTGCTTAAAGTCTGATAAATGTCCTGCAGCAGCATTTGGAAAACCAGTGTTTTTTTTTTTTTTGGAGGGAACAGGTCGTTTGATTGCTCTGTAATCCTCGCTAATGGCACCTATTGGAGGCTTTTTACGCTTCTTGTAACGTAAGATGCCGGATTAGTAACACAAACACCCACGGAGGCTCTCTGATGTAGAAATCTTCCTGTTTGAACCTGATCCTCACATCGTCTTTAATTCATGCTTGCAAACAATGCAGCCTGTGTCTTTCATCCTCTGATGTCAAGAGAGCTGTTTTTGTTACCCTGCTTGTCCTATAGACTTTGTCTTTTTTCTTTTTTCCTTTTTCTTTTTTTTGTTCGACGTGCCTTTATGTGCACAGGGACCATTAGTGGTTTTATGTTTCTCATTTTATCTGCTGGTGTGCGTTTCTGTGGCAGCACGCGTTTACGGTCCATGTGCGTCTTCAGAGCATTCGTTAAACTGACTGCTCTCAACGTGTTTCTCATTTCCTCCCAGGCTTATGAATACTTAGAAGCAAACAGATCTCTGTGATGGCGCAGCTTCACGCCGCTGATTCATAGCCTGCATCTCTCCTGCAGACTGAAGAAGCGGATTTCTTTTATTTATTTTTTTTTGCTTTGGAAATCAAACATATAACCTATTGTGTAAAGCAGGGGTGTCAAACATACGGCCCGAGGGCCCGATCCGGCATTATCATTATAAAAATTTTTTTTTTTTTTTTTTTTCCCCCCAGTGTCCTGTCTGGCAATGTGGCAATAATAATTGTTGTCTTAATGCCAAAAAGAGCTCCTCAGATTTGACTTTCAGAAGTGGAGCAGTATAGTGCTCCGCTTGATTTATGAATGTGAATAGTTTTATTATGATTCATTTGGGGAATATCTCAAATGATATGGACACTACAATGAGAAAGTAGGAGAGGAAAGGAAGAACAAGAAGCAAAAAAACAAAAGGTGAAAGGAAGAGGAGATAAAAGGAAGAGAATGATAAAACAATTATTGAAAAAAACATGTACTTCGTTTAATTGAAAATATGCAGTTCCTATATTGTCCACGAGGGGCGCTGTGTTTTAATCAGCAGATTAAGCTTCAGGTGTGGAAAAATTTAAATCATTTCTTAATTTTTATCTGTTTGATGTATTTTGTCATGCAGGACAGTGTTTTTAAGTTCCAAAAAATGTGAATAAATGTTTTTCAACATTGTATAATCACTGTGATCAGTTCTTATGCATAATGCACAAGTAAATGTTTAACTGAGTAAAAATATTGTTGAAATTGCACATACTTTTCTTAAAAACGCTGAGGTTATTCATAATATATTGTGTAAAAGTGAAATTAATTTCATATAAAAATCAACAACAAGTCCACATTTATTAGTTCTATTTAATCTTGCAATGAGTTTACTCGTCTGACCTTCTTGAGATCAGATAAAGCTGTATGCGGCCCCTCAACCAAAATGAGTTTGACACCCCTGGTGTAAAGTGCCAGCAACTAGCAAACGCACTGCAAAAAGGGAACTAAAATTGAAATTTTCTTGAAACGAGTGTAAAATAAGATAATTAGATATACTGCACTAGAAATAAGATGATGGAGATGAGTTGTTCCTATTTTAAGTGCAAAAATCTTGTCCCGTTGGAAGGTTTTTAAACTTACTTGCTTAAATCGAGGCCAAATACAGTAATTTCAAGAAAACTGTGCTTTTAGTTCCCTTTTTGCAAACCGGTATGCTTAATAAACGAGGCTACCTACAAGATGAAGTGCAGTTGTTTCTGAGCGATTGACCGACGGTCTCCTCTGTGACTTAGGTGGCGCCGATGTCTGGTAGTCTGAACGGGGAGCTCCTCTCGTCCTCCACCTGCATCTCCGACTTGCCGCACTCCCAGAAGGCCATGGTGCGGGGCAGCCTCTCGGTGGCGCAGGCCGACTACGCCGAGCGGCCCGAAGTCACGGTCCGGCGGGAGGCCGGCTCGTCGACGCTGCCCCTGCCGCTGAAGACCGAGGTGCCGCTCCACCTCTTCAGCACCACCAACCAGCACAAGCTGGCCGGGGTGCAGCAGCAGATCCCCACCAAACTGGCGGCCATCAACAGCGGCAAGGGGAAAGGCGGCAAAAGCGGGAAGGCGTCGCATCGCACCGACAGCTCTGGTGAGGACCCGGCGTCGTGCTCGTTTACAGCCCCACGCCAGAGTATTCGCTCTCCTGGAGCTTTTTATGACTTTTTTTAATAGGCTGTCATGTGTGAGACCAGCATAATATGTGCCATAATTATTTAGTGGAGGGAAACATAATAATATATAAAGGTTTAAAGGATTTCTAGTGATAGAATCTGATATGCATTTGTATTCAGCCGTCATTACTCCGATGCCCCTAAATTAAACCCACTTCAGGCAGATGCTTTCAGGATAGGGCTGAACGATTTAAAAAAATAATCTAATTGCAATTTATCTTTAATATTGCGATTTAATGTGACTATTTTTTTTTTTCTGTTTAATTTATCATGTCTTTTTAAACATATTAGGGCTGTACGATCTTTGCCAAAAAATCCAAAATTGCGATATATTTCAACCATAATTGCGATTTAATTTTGACTTTTCTCTGCATTAACCACAAGCAACAAAAATGGCCTGTAGATAAATATGTTTGTAAACAAGGAGTATTTAAAGCAAGAAATTTAACAGTTTTTATTAATCTGAATATTATTATTTAAGAGAACAGCTATTTGAGTTGGACATCAATCCTTGTGCAACCAACAAACAAGTCTATGTGTTAAAATGAGTGACCACTACTTAATGCTACGGTGAGATTCCTGAAAGTTTCTGGTAAAACAAATAATAAAATTAGATTATCTCACTGCTGCAACCCTCTTCCCTTCCATGTGGAGGCAAACCCACTTTAAACATATTAAAGACACCTAAAGGACGTTTCTCATCCATTAATTGTTACATAGCCAAAAAATGCAGACCTCTGCGATTTGGAAATTGTGTTGTTGTTTTTTTTTTAAGTTGTGATTATATTCCAAATGCAATTAATAGTCCAGACCTATTTCAGGAGTCCACATCGTTGCGTGGGATTAAAACGACCTCCTAGCGGCGTTTGTTCAGAGGCTTTTCACCCAGCGACTCCATCAAAGCCCTCGGTTGGAAACGTGGATGTTTATCTGGGAGCCAAACACGTTTTTGGTTGCACTTTTGAAATGATTCCAAAATATGCGAAAAGGAATGCTGTAGCATTCCTCTCTGCGTGTCTGTGCGTGTTTTTAAGTCCCAGTTGGAGACTTTAAGACTTTTCCAGCCTCTTTGCTTCCTTTTACTTTAATCGGGCGTCTTCTCCAACAATAGCTGTGAAGCCACAGCCGACGTATAAATGCGTTTATCGGAGCTTCTTTTGTTAACTCTGACACGTCTGACCCTGACATGCTTTCCTGGTTCCCCATTAGAGCGCATTAGCTGTGTAAATTAGTTTTTACACCCAGAATGATGAACGTAGGGGACCCTATGAGAAGCTTCTCTGCTCCAGACCACCAGTGAAATCTAATACTGCTGTCAAATCACCCGCTGCCTCTTTTTGTCTCCCGCCCACTCCCCCTTTTGAACCTCTTAGCCTCGGTGGACATGAAGCAGATGCTCCCCCTGAAACTGTCTGCAAGAGATGAAAATGTCCTGAAGGCCAAACGCTCCATCAGCCCCCACCAGCAGCCCCTTCAGTCCCACTCCCTGCATCACCACACAGGTACGGCCCTCATTTATCGACAATTATAGTATGACATGATCCGTGTGTGATTTATGAAAGTGTGTGTGCACCTTTTGTTGTATTCAGCTGTTGTAATTTGCATACCACAACCTTTTTTAGTGAAGGGGCAAGTTTCTTTTTATTCATTGAATGAATCTTTTTTTTTTTTGAGTGTAGAAAGCATGCACTGCCAAAACAGAACTACAAATAAGTAAAAACTTGTTGAAATTAGTGCGTTTGTCCTTGATTTGAGCAGGTAAATTAGATAATCTGCCAATGGAATGAGTATTTTGACCCCTAAAATAATATGATTAGATATACTGCACTTTAAATAAGATTATAGAGATGAGTTGTTCCTGTTTTAAGTGCAAAAATCTTATTCCATTGGCAAATCATCTTATTTACCTGCTCAAATCAAGGATAAATGCACTCATTTCAAGTAAATGTTTCTTATTTTTAGTTCCGTTTTTGCACTGTGAGCATGTGCAGCACTAGTTGGGGCTCCTTTTCTCTGGATTACTGCATTTCCCCTCAGTAACTAGTGAATATGTGCGCTACAGCATCGAATAACGAGGATTTTCTCATGATCAGGGGTGGCTTAAGACTTTTAAAATTGACAAATGTCATATACTTTTATGTTAGGTTCTAAAACTATAGAGTACTGAGAAAGTCATGTGCTGAAATATTTTGCCTGTTATTTATTTATATATATATATATATATATATATATATATATATATATATATATATATATATATATATATATATATATATATATATATATATAATGTGTATATATTTATTTTTTTTATTTATTTAATATGAATAACATGTAAAATATTTCAGCACCTAATTTCATAGTAGTTCATAGTGTTAGTGCATCCACTGACTGTAGAATTACCTGTGAAACGTTTTCAGTCAGCCAGAAAACTACTTGTTGTTGCAACCAAATCCCGTGGGATTATGTGAGAGTAGGGAGTAGCAAGATGGCGGCCAGTGACTTCAGTCTTTCGGCAAAATCAGCACTCCAGTGAATAAATGGAGATCAGTGGCTTGGACACAGAGCTCTGCGAACAGCCAGCCTCTTTAGCAATGATCTTCTGTGTCTTGTCCTTATCAGTGGTCTTCTTTTGGACAACTGTCAATTCAGCAGTCCTCTCCATGATTGTGTCGCCTACAGAACCAGCCTGAGAGTGTTTGAAGGCCTTAACGGGTGTTTTTGGTTAATTAGCTGATTAGTCTGGCACCAGGTGTCTTCAATATTGGACCTTTTCACAATATAAAATTTTTTTGAGATACTGAATTAGGGGTTTTCATTAGCTGTCAGTTTTATCAATCATCTAAATTAATAGAAATAAACACTTGAAATAGATCAGTCTGCATGTAATGAATGAAAATACACTGCAAAAACAGAACTAAAATAAGTTAAAATCTTCTTGAAATTAGTGTATTTGTCCTTTATTTGAGCAGGTAAATAAGATAATCTGTCAATGGAATAAGATTTTTGCACTTAAAATAGGAAGAACTCATCTCTATTAACTTATTTCAAGTGCATCATATCTAATTATCTTATTTTAGGGGTAAAATTACTCATTCCATTGGCAGATAATCTTATTTACCTGCTCAAATCAAGGACAAATACACTAATTTCAAGAAAATTTTACTTATTTTTAGTTCTGTTTTTGCAGTGTACTATACAAGTTTCTCTTTTTTGAATGGAATTACTGAAAGAAATCAACTTTTTTCCATGGTCTTCTAATTACATGACCAGCACCTGTAAATGTCACAGACCCAAAGTGCCGCCCAGGGTTTAATAATATAATTTTAATAATAATAATAATAATACGGCCGTCTCTAATCTCCAGCTGAAAGGTCCAGCAACAGAGCATCTACCCTGTCGTGGCTGTAAAGTGCCGGATTTCCCTCCTTTAAACGTGTTTTAGATGTATACATAACTCCTCAATAACAGTTTTAAACAACTCCTCAATAACAGTTTTAAACATCGAGCTTTGTAATCTTGAAAGTAAATGAGTAAAGGTAAATCACGAATCAAATGGCGTTGCTTGCAAGTCTTGCTAAACATTGTTTTGCACCACTATGGACAACTAAGTCTCAACCTTCGACTGGTTGTGGGGGGGTTTTGAGCACGAACGAATTTTCCTGCCGCAGGTTTTTAACCCGGCGAGTTTGGCTGGCGTCGGTTCTCACGGACACAAACCCGCTGGTGCGTTGCTCACCTGGACAAACCGGACCGCGCCCCGAGGCATTCCTGAGAAAAAGCTCAGAGCGGTGCGGGCCTCGCCCTGTGTAAACACCCATCCAGTTTCTCATCCCTCCCTTTGATAAACGACAGGGCCCCGTCTGCTGACACGGACGTTTTTAATCCTGTTCTCTCACAGTCACTCGCAATAAAAAAAAAAAATAACCGGGCAGAGCGTGTGTGAATGTGACTCATCCGTTCAGGTAAATAACCTGAAATGTGCAGAAATAACGCCGTTTCTTCTTCTCTTTTTTTGTTATTTCTGGACCTTTCTCAGATCAGCTCAGTCCTGCAGACCAGGCTGGATCCGACGCCCACCCCGCCTCCTCCATCAGCTCCTCCAGCCCCCCAAATGTGCAGAAGCCCCTTCCTCCCCCCGCCGTGCACCTTCTCCACTCTCAGGGCGTCGACACGCTCCCGCTGCAGCCCCACCTGCAGCCGCGCAGCCTCAGCCCAAACGCACCGGCCGGCCTCCCAGCGGGACACGGCGCGCCCCCGCCGCCCTACGCCATCCCTGCAGAAGACCCCAACAAGGAGGACGTCATATTTTTTTAAAGCTTCAGTCGCCCCCCCAGGAGCAACCGGAGGTTTTTCCCTTCATTGCATTTCCACCGCAGCTTTCCAACGTTTCGTTCTATAACGTTTGTTTTAACTTTGCTAATCGAAACTGCCTGCAATGTTTTTTATTTAATTTTTAGTTTTTATGTGCTTAAACGTATTGGGATGCAAACGTGTCTTTAAACGAAGGCGTCCAGCGTCGATTTATTATTGTTTTTAATTTAATTTTAAGGGTCTGACTGAAGGGAGCACTGTGAAGGACCGTTTTTTATTTTTTTTTTATTCCCCAACTCGGAGCAGATCAGTCAGTTCAGCGAAGGATAGGCGGTATTTTACGGCAGCGCACTCACCTGCTGGTCCTGGACCGTCATGAAATCATTCGTCAGAAGTGATCCAACTCTGCTTTGCACACTTGTAAAAGAGAAGAGACAAAAAAAAAACTCCTTTCCAAACGAATGAAGGAACATTTTATGGGAAAACGTTGTAATAAGTCGATTGTACAGCTTTTTAAGATTGTAAAGCTTAATTGCATTTTTTTTTTTTTTTTTTTTGGTACGTGTCTCATTTGTGCTTCTTTAAAAAATGTTGAATTGTAGATTCCCACCAGAGTGGTTGCTGGTTTTAAAAGCTGACTGTAATAATGTTTTTTTTTTTTTAGCTAAGCGAGGGCTTGTTTTGTTTTTGTTTAGTGTGAACGGATGGACCGAGACGAGCTCAAAGAATACCTTCCATTTAAAAAAACTAAACAAAAAAAAAAAAAAACAGGATAGCTGGGGAGTCATTTCCCTTGTTTTAATAATAACGCTAATCTGCTTATCTTGTTCTGCTTCGGTCAAAATGGCTTCCACACGTGTACTTTTACATGCGATGAATTTGCAAAACATGGATCTTAAGATGCTGTGCAGATTAGATAATGGCCTTTAATTTGTCCCACCAAGAGTAAAGGAAGAGAAATAAGAAAAAGGGTCTTTCTGTTTCCAGGTGTGTTCGACCTGCAGACGGCTTCATGTCGCTTCTACAGACTGAATGTCTTTCTGCTGCTTTCTACGTTTACTGTGAGCTGTGTCTGCTTTCTGGACAGTCTCTCAAAAACAACGAGCCGACAAGTGGTTGTGCTACAAAAATCTGTCTTACACTGATGATGAAACCTAATATTTGTCTACATAGTGGAGATGCACCGATCATAATTTGGTGGCCAATTTCCGAACTTCTTGTATAGCGTGATGTGCTCATACCGATTTGTCTTGCTTCAAAATCTACTTTAAAAATTGTAATGTAAGAAGACATAGGGACGGCATTAGAGTACATTTTCTGACGTTTCTGCTGTAAAAGCCCTCATTAATTTATTAGAAAAGAAGCAAAGGCAACGTTGCTGCACGTATAAGATGGGCTTCAGGACCGAGACAAAATATTATGCAGGCAACTATTTAAGCAGACTTTAGCGTACACGTTCTGGGCTATTACGGCTAATATCTGTAAGCATTTAGAGTAATTCAGATCTCCAAAAAGATGGATGTTAATCCAGCCTTTGACAGATTGGTAAAAAAAAAAAAAAATCAAAATAATAAAACGGATGCACTCCCTTCAGTCCTCTGGTTATCTCCCACAAGTCCTGCTCTCTCTCGCTCTCCCGCAGGACATGTTGCAGAAAATGCAGCTTCCTTTTGAGCAGCGTCTTGCATCTCTGCTTCCTCTGAGTCATTTTTAGTCATTTAAACGGGACGAAAAACAGTCTTCACTCACGAACAGCACCCACACTGAAGTGTTGTCAGAACAACCTGGTGCGTTTATGCATGAAGCTTTTGGCAGCTGACTTCTGGGTGCATCTCTACGTTGTAGTGTCTTTGGAGGAGTCGTCTCGCTCATTTTTCTCATCTTAATCAGGACCAGAGGGGTAAAAGTGGACCTAGCATTTGTACCCTGCAGCTCTCCTTTGTTTTTAGAAAGTCAGTTTCTAAGCTAATGCTAGAAGTTATTTGTTTCAAAGCTTTTTTTTCCCCACTGGACTATATTTTCCTGGTTTGAACCCCTTAAGTTAAAAATCACAATTTTACTGATGTCTCCTTTTGATGGATCTTTAATGTTAAAACAATGTACAGATGGAGTCCGTTTGTCTTAACTTTAAAAGAAAATGTGGAGCTTTCCATATTTTTTTCCTTTTTTTTTTTTTTTATAAACACTCCCTGCAGACACAAGCTAAGCCCATCAGAGCAACTTTTTTTAATATAGTGTGTATGTTTTTGTACATACCGTGTGTGATCTGCCCTCCTCTTCCTGAATTTGTTCATTTCACATGAATCCGGATGTAAAAATCCAGCAGACGTCTGACTCTGTGTACACTTTAAATACACCCCCACACACGCGCTGGTAAGCACGCACCGCACGGTAAACCTGCAGACGCTCCTGGAGGTTGATAGGAGACGGTGATCATTTGTTGCTGTAATTTAGCCGTCGTCGGACTGAAGTGGACGTCCACCGTCTGTTGTCGCTCTGGTACGACTCGTGAGCGAGGTTTCACCAAGGCTGTGCATCAGTTAAAAATATAAACCTCTTTTTTTTTTTTTTTTTTTTTGTGGTTTAAACCAAAGACACATTCGGCTGACTCTGTTCCCCCTCTGTGCTCTGGCTTGAAGGATTGACGACACTGTGCTGGTTTGGTGGTTAGCCACAAGGTTTATTTACTTGCCTATATTAAAAAAAAAAAAATATCCTTCAGGGAGTGTCCATGACAATTGTTTACAACATCTTGTAGTCCAGCTCACATCCTGCATCAGGTCTGGTCTCTGCTTCCTCAGCCAGATGACAGACCCCCTCCTCATATACACCGCAGCTATGATGATAGACCAGTAGGATATCCATGGGGTCCGTAGGCATGGGCTGGTATAATTGCAGGTATTTAAAACAGATTATTTTCGCAGCAATAGGAGCTGCTGCATTTCTAATATTTATTGGCCATGGCTTTTATACATAACTGAAGCGACATATAGAAAAAAAAAACTCTGTTTCTGATTGCTAATTACACTGGAATAGTACACATTTTGTCGTTCTGCCCTTTTGTAGAATAAAACAAGCATTACCTGCAGAAATGAGGTGCTTAGTGGGGCTATCTGCTCAGATAGCCCGCCTGCACACAGACGTGCCGTTTGTAGCGTTTTAAAACGGTATTACCTTGAGAGGTGGCGCTCTTTTAGTTTCCGTCCCCGCGACTGACTGTGGGTTGTTTTTGTTTGTTTGTTTGTTTTTTTCCCCCTCTGGGAAAACAGCTATTTTTCACGCAGCTGAATTTGTCTTTATTTTAAATGTTTTGGGGGTGTGAAAAAAAAAGTTGTTGCTTTCAGCCAACTAATCAGCAGTGCGCAGCAACGGGTGGGGGAGGGGCTTAACACTGGACCTCGTTATGCTTTTTTATACAGCTGGAGAAAGCTCAAGCCCTCTTTCTCGAACATCACTCGAAAGCGTTTTAAATGGTAGAAAGGTACGACGTATCACTGTTAGCCGAACTTTCTAGAACCGTGATGCCAAAAACCGGCCCGTGCCTAGTGCCCAGTATTCTGGCTTGCTCCTCAGCTAAAAGCCGCCGCCCTCTTTTTAGAAAGTGTTCGCTTTACAGATGCGTTTGTGTGCTCGCCCGCATGCGAAGGAATCCAACCTGCAGCATCTTTCATGCCCTCGAGGGCCTCGTTACGTACGTTAAGCCAAAGCGATGCCTGTAAACAGCCGCTCCCTAGCCGTGCTAGTCGAGAGTCGAACCTCGCCGTGGGAGCGTTTGTCCAAACTCTTCTTCGGCGTCAAATAATGTTAAAGGGTACGTTCTTAACTCTGACGCGGAGTGTGTGTGTGTGAGGGCGCTTTAGTTTAGCTTTGCCGCAGAGCTCTGTATCAAACCTCGTCGAAGCAGGTTTGAGGCTCCCAGCAGGGGGCGCTGTCCCGACCAGATGAAGTCTTAAATGTGGCGTCGCTGCCTTCACTTAATTTCTTTGCCTGTTGTACGTTTCAGAATGCTGTCGGCGGCGCCGCTGCTGTGTTTTTGTCTCGTCGTCGTGTGCTGCAAGGCAGGAGGAAGCGTTTTAAAACTGCTTTCGTGCGCACACACTCGTTGGACCTGTAATAATGTAAATAATCACGTAAAAAATATTTTATTTCCTCTGCCAATTTTACACTAGTCACTTTGGATAGTAGCATACTTGAAGGGGAAAATAAATGATTATAAATGTCTGTTGTTGTTTTCTGTATACTTGTTTGTACCAGTACTTAATGACATGTGTAGCACACGGCTAAAACTGATTGTTGTACTTTTTTTTTTTTTGTTATTCACCGCGACACATTAGAGACCTGTGAGCACAAACGGCTGCCTTAGAGAAACCTAGTAATAAAAAAATCTAAAAAATTATAAATTTTCTTGTCTTGTGTTATTTTATTATAGGAAGCGGAGGTGCGGTCTGGAGTAGGGCTCCCCCCTGTGGTGACATAAGGGTATACTACTGCGCTAAATAAACTTAGACTTTTGATATTGAAAGGTGCTAATAGAACGTTACCGGGTGTTAAAGAGGACAGAAATAATGAAAAGAAGCACAGCTGAAACAAGATTATGACCTGTTCCTGTGCTTTATATAGCAATTCAACAAAGCCATTTGAATTTTCAAATCAAAAGTACTGGAGGGTCAAGACATTAATGACAAAAGATAAAAAAAAAATGAAAATTATGTTTTTTTTTAACTTGCTCTACAAAATAAGATTTTAATTAAATTAGTCAGATTCTCTGTAGGGAAGACGTGTGTAAATCACTGAAGATCCAGAGATAAAAACGTGTTTTGCTAAATTGCTTTATTTAAAAGACGGTTTTGCTAATTATTTAGACCTGGTTGGGAAAAAAATGGATTCTTTTTGGTTTCACAATTTAAGAACAGGATTTTGGGTCAGTATTTCTTTTGAAAACACTTGCTGTATTTAGCTGTTTTTAATAAATTAATTCAAAACAGATTTTAACAATGCATTTGCGTTTAAGTCCTCAGAGATGTGTATTTATTGATTAAAGAGAATTAAATAAAAATAGTGTGGTTATTAAAAGATGGATACCTTGTGTTGTGCCTAACATTTCCAATTGTAAGAGCTCAACCTGTCTAGGAATAATTTTGCCCTAATTAAAAATATTTCCATTTGTGCTGGTTATTCCAAAAAAAGTAAAAAACAAAGCAACTAGACTTGTTTTCCGTAGTTGAAGACGTTTTGCTTCCTCTCCAGGAAGCTTTCTCAATTCAAAAAGTCTGGAATAATGTGGAGTAACAAGCTTTATACTACTGTCCAAACAAAGGCCAAGTATAAAGCTTGGTACTCCACATACGGAAAACAAGTCCAGTTGCTTTGTTTTTTTACTTTTTTTGGAATGACCATGACCTAAATGACTGAGAATCTAAAACAGCATCTGTGCTGGTAAACCAAGTCTTTCTTGAAATGGATTTTTTTTTTGGGGTGGGGGTCACAAATGGCCCCCGGGCCACACCTTGGACATGCCTGCCCTAACCCTAAAAACACACCAGTTGTCATATTTCAGTCCACAGCAGATCTTCAAAGGCACATTATTTATTTTTACTCACTGCCAACATTCAGTCAGACAATTTTACTTTTTTAGATTAAGTAGGGTAGTTAAAATTTGCTGCATTTGCTAAATGACAGAAAAAAAAGTTTTATTTGTTCAAATCCAGAAGTTTACACCTACTAGGATTGCTACGTCTTAAAATAGTCTGAGGAAGCCCTTATTCTCTGTAGATTTCCAACATTTAAGTTAAATTGTAAACCCACCTGTGGATCCATTTCACAGGTGTGACATCATTAAAAATCAAGTGAAATCAAGAGTATATTGGACCTCCTCTAGTGTTACACGGCCTGAATAAACTCCTACAGAGGTGCCCAGACCCCCTGAACTCTCTTTACTCTTGTAAGCCTGTGACCCTCTCAGCATCTGGTCCACAGCCAGGGCAAGAACAGAACAACCGTATGGGGCCTCGTCACCATCGCTAAAGCCACATTTCACAGGAAACTCATTTAAACATTTCCTTTTTCCTTGTTGAACCGTTTTGTTGCTGCCATGGACGCTTTTTCCACTGGAACATATAGCCCTGCCTGATTATTGAGGTTTTTAATGACTGGCTCATCAAAAATATTCCTGACCACCCAATCAGCTGGCTGACTAACCATTTCTCTGTGTCTGGGAGGTGCGACAGGGGTGTTATGGAGCCGGTGTTTAGACGATCTAATAACAGCTTACCCCCAGACAAAGCTCTATTTCTAGGCCCTGTGGTTGTGGCCGTTCAATCCCTCTCGAACACTAAAGGGCTGCTGGTTCCTGCCTTATTGTCATCCCTGCATGGCAGACGCTTCTCTAGTCGCTGGGTTGTTGTTGGGGTTTTTTTTTTTTTGTTTTATTGTCGGCTGTCATTAGTGGCTTCTCTCTGTCTCCTCTCATACAATTATTATTTTTTTTCCGCCTCTGTCTTTGCTTTTGTCTCTTTCTTTCCGACTGCTCTGCCCATTTCATCTCTTCCCGTCTCGTCCGGTCGTGTGTCTCTCAGGCCCACCTCGCAGCTCGGAGGCGGTTTATGTAACGCGGGACGTCCGGAGTCTTGGCCGCCGTCGGTGTGTGTCGGAGGCTCCTCTCGCCACAGACTCAAACAACTAGTCTCCCCTCAGAGCGAGGCCTACAGACAAACATCATAAAACACTGGGACAAATTGGACTTTGATAGACTCCGTGTCAGCAGTTTGTTTTTCGCTGGTTTTGGCTTCATGTGCTGCTGGCTCTATAACCCTGTTGCTGGGTGTTTTGGTACTGTTTTCAAAATGAGGGATCAGCTTTTTTTGATTTTCACCACCGGTCAAACGCTTTATTCTCAAGTTCTGCTTTAGAAATATCGACTATTGTAAGAAAAGTCTCGGTACAGACTAGAAACGTGGGTTTAGCCAATAGCTGGTGTTGAATTCTTCAAATAAATATTGTAACGAGGTCTATAAGGGTCGAGTTTTATTGCTTTAACATCGAAGTGAACTCAATACATCTCGTGTCTATAGCTATTTATGATGTACACTGGAAAATGAGCTTTTGCCCACTCTAACGTTATTTTCAATGTCAGTGTAGCATGTTCTCGTTGTTGATACTGTGATCAAATGAAATCACTTGTAGTTCTCCATGTTTGGAGACCTCCTGAACAAGGGAAGAAAAAAAAGCTGCAAATTGATGCACTGTTTAAAGTTATGCAGAACCTTGTGTGATTGCTCACACTTGAGCCCAAAAGTAATCACAGTCCTGGCAGATTTAGGTTCAAAGTAATTAATTTTTGTCAACATGTTTCTTCCATTATCATTTTGACGTGGTCCAGCTGTAGGTTTGGCTTGAGTCTGACAGCGGATCTGTGAACAGAGCTGCAGATCAGGGTGATGGTAAGGAGGCCCTCCAACCTCAATGACCTGAAACTCATCACCAAAGATAAATCCAACGTGGAAACGTACTGGTTGGCAATTACAAGAAGGATTTCTGTTATACGGTTAAAGAGTCTTCCATTGATTATTGAAGAAAGGTATAAATCCTTTTGCAACATGCCCATTTTTATAAGATGTAAATAATGAGATCAATTATTTCTAAACTGACACTAGTTTGACATTATTATGGTTTAAAAGGGATGCCTCTATCATGTTCTATTTGACAATGGCAGCAGAACAAGGTATGATGTCCCTTACTTTTTAATATCATCCATATTTTCATTTAATCCATCTGATTGTCTCTTTATTCATGTATCCTTGCAGGGTTGTGGGTAGCTGGTGACCCTTTCCAGGTGAGTTTGTCAGTAACACCTGAAACCAATTTCCAGAATCCACCCAGTCAACCAGTCGTGTTTTTTGGGCTGTGGGAGGAAGTTAGACTAGACTTAGACAACTTTATTTGTCATTTTGTGTGCATAGAGTGCATACAGAACAAAATTTCGTTTGCATACAGCTTGAGAAATCACAGTAAATTGCAATAAATTACAGGATAAGCTAGTTTATGAGTATATCATAGCTTTTCACTGAACAATATTTAAACCTAAGCCGATTTCTCTTTTGTGTTACACTGCAATGAAAAAAACAAAGCAAATTAAAATGAAATAATTTCCTCCTACATGTCCCTCTGTTAGGTTTCAAGCGGTCAGCTCACACACTGGGGAGCTCGTTTTTCCTCTCCGAGTGATGCTGTGAGGGGGGATGCATGACATCAATAGTTACCTGAGAGGAGTTTCATTGCTCCTAGCTGTCAGAGGAGCTCAGTGTGTCCTGTTTAAAAAAAAAAAGAAGAAAAAAAAAGACCAAATGTGACAACAGGAAGATAGCAGTAAAACACGCCTCAGCTTATATAAGCTCTCAGGCAGCCTGTGGGGATAAATGTGGTTTGTGCAGGCTAAAGCATTTGAATTATTTCAAATGCTTCAGCCTGCTGTTGTCAGGGATAGAGGAGGAAGTGAGCGGTTGAGGCTTGCATCGACAGAGCCCTCCATCTGTGTTCCTGCAGAGATGCTTCCAGTGGATTGTACAATATGTAAACTGTCTTAGTTCTGGTTCGGATGAATGAGAGCCTTTGTTCCTCCACCTTGCTCGACTGATCTCCTATCTTACATCAACAAAGGAAGTTCCTGTGGAGAAGGCCTCCACAGAGAGCCATTGTGCCAGGTAGAAATCAGATCAGCATGGAGGACTTTTGTTGGGTCACAAGAGACGCCTCAGGTGAAAAGACGGATTATAAAGGAAGCGTGCTCTGTGTTGACTCGCCCTTTGTGTGTTTTTTTCATGGGATTTGCATTTTGGAGTCAGCTGGGGCTCCGTGGCTCCGTCCTGTTAGACCAGTTTTACTCCCATGTGCTTTTGTGTTGATCACGTTTTATCAGGGAGTCAGGAGAAGGCCGCGGTTGTGACAGATGAGCCTTTCAGCGTTCTCCGTTCTGCCGACTTGAAAACAGTGTTTGGTCTAAGATGGAGGAAGTTTGTCCTAAGAGAGGTGCACAGTTAAAAACAGTACTAAAATGTTTAAAGCAGATGTCCACACAATACTTCTTCTCACCATCTGAATATAAACCACATTAAGCTTTTGTTTTGTTTCAGATCAGTGAGGATTACGAAAGTTACTACTGAGATTAAACTTTTTTTGTACTTTCGTCAGATGAAAAAAAATACGTAAACTAAAACTGACATGCCTTTTAAATACTTTAGGAAAGATGGTACCAAATCTTAGTACGCTTCTGATCAATATAATCATCACAGCTTGGTTAAGTCAGTGCAGTTTTGCAGATATATAGCACCTTTAAACACTGCTTCCTTGTGTGAAATCATGGAGAACCCAAATGATAACCTTGATATCAGCAGGAAGGAAGTGGTCCTCCACATGTCTCGTACATCTATTGGTACAATTTCCAGATTTCCAAAGGTGTCACGTTCATCCGTTCAACAATTAGATACCATTATAAACACGTTGTGAATGTCTAGCCATCAAACTGTTAAGGAGGAAGACAAGTACTGTGATGAACACGTTTTGGTGTCAAATGTGCATAACAAGCCCAAAACAAAAGCAAAAGATTTTGTAAGGATGCCAAAAGTGTCACAAAATACACACCTGGACAAAGATGCCGTTTGTGGAAACATGTCCTGTGGTCTGGTGAAACTAAAAGAAAACTAAAGGTAAATTGTTTGGCCATGTTGACCATTTGAACAAAGGGAGCTTGCATTCCAGAAGGGGATCACAGATTTGAATAAAAAAACATTGCCTCCGTTGTCCTTAAGTAACTTTGTGACGAATTTGGTGGTCTGCTCTTCCATTTGGAAGACCTATTTGTGGCCAGGCTTTAAATACGATGCCGTTTAGAGACTTCCTTTTCACATTTAAATCATTTAGTTGTGGTCTACATCAAGTGGAACAGCAAAGCTTTGGTCTGAATTCTTTGTTGTTGTTTTTTGTCTTTTACCCCTGTTCTGAGGTTTGTCTAAAGCCTGGTGTATGCTTGACACATCTATCATATTAGGTCATTTTGGCTACCACGTCCCTCTGCACGTCTAAAATTTTCCACGCACCTAGGAAAATTGCTAACTACACGGACGGTTCTGTACGGAAAACATGGCGGACGAGCAAGCGCTCCTTCTGGAAACATAGACATCTTTATGATTTGTCCCATAAAAATCACAGGGCTTAACAAGTTAATTCCTGGAGAGAAATCGCTGTTAGTCTTGGAAGAGGCTTTAAAATGTTGGAAACAATCGTGTTTTCTACTTCCACATGTAGTGGGGTCAAGTACGCTTGACGTGGGAGCACAACGCTGCCCTCTAGAGTATAGGAGCAGAGTGCTACTTCGGAGGAAAGCTGCACGGAGCATAAATGTTGCAGACATTGTGCCCAAATGTCTCATATCTGCAAGGAACTTCAAGCATAAACCTGCCTTGAGAGCAACTTATTTTGGTGCTGTCTCTTTAAATCTAAAGGAGGCCCTTCACACCCCGCCCCCCTGCAGGTGGCAGAGCGTTTCACTCCACCCCATTCAGCCATTTTGGTAGTATGCTGGGGGGGCCGTGTAATGAATTGTGTGGGTTAATACAACAAACAACTAAACATTTGACTTACCAATTGTAGCTTTAGCATCCTTGAGCTTAGAATACAAAATCGTAGCGGAGAGAAAAAAAATTAAAATGGTGGATTTGCTAAATTAGTAAGCAAGACGTCCAAGACCTTGTTTAGCAGCAAGCAGTGCTATGTAATTGTTCAAAAAACATTATAGGGAACAGAGAAAAACTGAATGGCTTAAAAATATGACCCAAATAGAATATTAGGATAGCTGCACATTACCTGGAGAGACCAAATTAAAATTCTCTGCACTCCTAGAGACTCCAAATACCCAACAAAATGTATTCAAGGGAACAAAAAGCGGATTTTCCATGATATGTCACCTTTAACCTACCGGCTGATGTTTTGAGATGCCCCTTTAATATTTCTACGTAATGTTCTTTCCTCATAATACCACCAAGTTCCTGCTGCAACAAAACTCCCCCGCAGCATGATGCTGCCACCTCCGTACAGCATCGTGCTGCACCATGTCATAGTTGGGATGGTGTTCTCAGGCTTACAAGATTCTCCTTTATTCTTACAAATGTAACAATGACCATTTTATTGGGAAAAATTAGACCACAGGAACTGCCTCTAAAGATGTAGGTCTTTGTCAATGAATGTGTTTGCAAACTGTAATCTGACTTTTCATGTTGTTTTTGGAGTATTTTTTCCTTCCTCTGATCAGCCCATGTCAGTGCAGGTCTCTGTTTCACCGTGGATAAAGACAGTCTCTAGATAGCATCTTTACATCGGAACCCCTCAGTAGGCCTTTTGCCTTCAGTTTGGACTTTTCTTTAACATATATGTAACATTACGTTAAATATTCAGTTGCTGGCTTTTTGTGGGCCTTTTAAACGTATTATTTAACATTTTATAAGTAAACACAGGCCATCTGTCCTCGGTTTGAAGTGCATATTTTCCATCTGTGTTTCAGGATGCAATGTTTTTCTGGGCTCTGCAGTGTGGGAGGTCTCTGTTGCTATTCAAAGGATTTCTGCTTGCTACGTGCAACACACACACACACACACACACACACACACACACACACACACACACACACACTGCTACACATTTAGTTAGTCAACCGCTGGTCACATACCAGCGGTGGCAAGGTGAAGACACTCCTGGCAGCTCTGCATGAAAAAACTAAGATGTGAACAATTTAACGTGGCTAAGTGTCATCAGAAAGGGCTGAGAGCCTTTTGTTAAAAACTTCTTTCCTATCATCAGAAATCATTTTACTAAAAGTCAGTGGCTGGGGAGACATGCACGCACATTGAGAGGTAAAAGGCAGCTGGGGGCCTGGAGGAAGTCCTGAAATGGACGTCGTTGGTTTGAAAGTGGATCTAAAGTGAGGGAAGAGGAGCTGGGAGCATCTCTTAAAACCGGATCGCCTCCTGTTGATGGAGCACTTTGACATCCCGCCTTCATCTTCTGGAGCGCTCGGTGAAGGTCCATTTAAAAGAACAAAGCCTGAAGTGGTGTTGTACTCTGCCATCATCATAAGCATTAAAACCATCGCTTTTTCCTCTCAAAACCAGGGGGGTTTGATGTCTTTAATTTATATATTCATATGCATTTCAGCTGCTGAGCCAGGTTTTATAAGCAAAAACGGTCTTGCAGCTTGTAGTTTGTGGAAGAGAGTAAGCGCACAGAGCTTCCTTGTTGCGTCGTCCTTTCATTTTGGATGAGCAGAGCCCTGCGGTGCTCGTTTTACCATTGAAGCCGTGCTCTAAAGGGAGGATCTAAACACTGCTTCTGTGATTTAGCAGCTAGAACCTGGCAAAGCTGGATGGCCTGTCTGGCTGCTGTTGAAGGAGGAACGGGGGGGTGGGGGGTGGAAGCCGCTGCCAAGGGACCAAAAGGGCGCTAGCTGTAGCAGTGCCAAACACCAGAATAAGACAGGGGCTGAGTGGATTTGTGCAGCTGCTTTAAACATGTGTGAAATGTTTCAGCACAAGTCCCAAAATACAAAGAAAAACTGTTAAAATGAGGAGAGAAGTGCTTAACCTGCATCGGTTGGATGATTTTAAACTGAGAAATCACATTTACCCGTTTTTAAGACCGTGCCGGAAGCTGTTGTCAGCAAACATGTGGCGCCACTTAAAGAGACTTTGCAGAAAACGTTTTATTTTTTTTATTTTTGCACCATTATGGGATATACTTTTAGGATGTTCTTTTCCTTCCTTTTCTTGTCCGTCTTGTTTGTTTTTGCGCACACACAAGGTCTGCCAATTCAAAAAGCCAAAAGCTTGCAACAGAGAATATAAAGCCGCTGAACTGTCTCTTGTTTAGTGGTCCTGGCTTTTTCTTTCTTTTGTTTTTTTTTTTTTTTTTGATCAAGGTCTTTTTATTATTTTTCTTCTTTTTCTTTACATACACCACACACACACAAAAAAATAAAATAAAATAAAATAAAATAAATAATAAATAAAAAAAAAAAAAAAAAAAAAAAAAAAAAAAAAAGGAAAAAAAAAAAAAAAAAAAAAAAAAAAAAGAGAAAACCCGACGAAATATACAACAAAAATCCCTCCCCACCCTCCCCTCCTATACCGGGTCTACTACCCCAACAAGAATACACCTTTTATTCATACATCAGCCGATACAAAGCACAGGTTTGCAACACAAAACCAATATTTGACCTTTACACAAAGTTATCTGCCGAAATATTCCCGACATAGGATATAAATGGCTGCCAGACGTCAAAGAATTTGTTCACAGATCCCCTAACAGTATATCTGATCTTCTCTAAATGAATGTAAGACATAACTTCTCTTAACCAATGTCCATATCTTGGAGGATGTGGATCCTTCCATCGAAGAAGAATAAGTCTTCTAGCCAGTAGAGAGCAGAAAGCTAACACAGTCCTCTGATGTTTGCTGAAAGAGGTCTCTGCTGGAGCCACCCCAAAGAGAGAGATGAGTGGTGATGGACAAACAATTTGTCCAAATATTCCTGAAAAAGTGTCGAAGATGCCTTGCCAATATCTGTGTAACTTTGGACAAGACCAGAATGTGTGTAACAGTGTGGCTGGAGATTGTTTACAACGATCACACGTCGGATCCAAGTCCCTTTTGAATTTACACAATCTGTCCTTAGACCAGTGTAAACGATGTACTACCTTGAATTGAACTATAACATGTTTCAGACATATTGAGGACGAATAGATATTTTGAATAATTTTTTGCCAAACTGTATCTGATATGGACTCCTCCAAGTCCATCTCCCACTTGACCCTCAAGGAATCTAAATTGGTATCATTAAATGAATTGAGCAGGGAATAGACTTTACTCATAGAGCGTCTTGTTACAGACTTGCACATCAAAATCTCATCAACAAGGGAAGTTGGTGGATGTAGAGGAAAACATCCAGAATTTGACATTACAAAATGTCTCAATTGTAAATACCTGAAAAACTGTGACTTGTGAATATCAAATTTCTGTGTGAGCTGTTCGAATGAGGCAAACTTATTGTCTATATAAAGATCGTTTAGAGAAGTTATTCCCTTTAAACTCCAGGCATAAAAAACAGAATCCATTAGTGAAGGAGCAAACATGTGATTATTTGATACTGGAGCAGATATTAATAATTCCGTACTTTTAAACATCCTCCTACACTGATTCCAGATTTTTATTGTGTGAGTTATAACCGGATTAGAAGTATACGTTGAGATTGGTTGATCAAACGGTAACCGGGAGCAGAGTAAAGCAGAGAGAGAACTAGCCGTAACTGAATTCCTCTCTAAAGTCACCCAAGTGGGAGCAGGGTTGTCCTCTCTCAACCAGTACAGTAAGGCCCTAATATTAGCCGCCCAGTAATAATATAGGAAATTGGGGAGTGACAAGCCACCAAGACCATGGGGTAGTTGTAGCATCTTACAGCCTATCCGCGGGTGCTTCTTATTCCAAATAAATGACGACAACTCACTATTTAATTTTGTGAAGAAAGTCTTGGTGAGAAACACTGGCACGCTCTGAAATAGATAAAGTAATTTAGGCAGTATTGCCATTTTGATTATATTGATTCTACCTCCCAGGGATAGAGGCAGAGATGCCCATGTAGTGATGTCTTTCCTAAGGTTCACCAGGAGAGGCAGATAGTTTGCTGGATAAAGATCTTTGTGACTGTGAGTAATCCAGATACCAAGGTATTTAAATTTAGCAGGGCTAATTTTGAAAGGGACTGAACCCATATGCTGCACTTCCATTGGAGTCACAGGCATCAATTCACTTTTTTGAAGGTTAACCTTATAGCCAGAAATGTTTCCAAACTTTTGAAGTAAAATAAGTAACTCAGGAATACTAGATAAGGGATCTGAGATATAAAGAAGTGTATCATCAGCATATAGGGAAACTTTATGTTCAGTGCCAAACCGATCAATACCTTTAATTTTGGGACTGTTTCGCAAGGCCACTGCGAGTGGTTCAATTGCAATTGCGAATAAAAGTGGCGAAAGTGGGCATCCCTGCCTCGTCCCACGTTTCAGTTCAAAATAACTGGATAAATTACTGTTAGTGCGTACTGCTGCCATTGGCAAGGTATATATCAACTTCACCCATGAAACAAATTTAGGACCGAAGTTAAACATCACCAAGGTCTTAAATAGATAGTTCCATTCCACCCGGTCAAACGCTTTCTCAGCGTCCAGCGAGATTAAAACTTCATTACAATTGTGACCGGGCGGGGCAGAAGTGTACAACACATTAAATAGCCGCCTGATATTAAAGAAGGATTGACGATTTTTAATAAAACCAGTCTGGTCAGGTGAAACAATTGTAGGGATAATCCGTTCAACTCGTTTTGCCAACATCTTTGTGAGAATTTTAACATCAGCGTTTAATAACGATATTGGGCGGTATGAACTGCAGCTCAAGGGGTCTTTATCCTTCTTTAAAAAGCAGTGATATTACAGCCTGACGCATAGACAGCGGCAGTAAATGTATGGCCAGAGACTCCTCAAAAACTGATAGCAGCAGGGGAGAAAGTAAATCAGAAAACTTCTTAAAAAATTCTGCCGGGAAACCATCTGGTCCTGGAGATTTTCCATTTTGCATATTTTTAATTGCAGAGTTAATCTCAGCTAAAGAAAAATTTCTTTCCAATTCGTTAGATAAATCAGAACTTAGTGAAGGGATTTTAATATCTTTAAAAAAATCATCCAATTCAGTTGGGTTAAGTGAGGCTTCAGAGGTATACAAAGATTGGTAAAATTTGCTGAAACATAGACTAATTCCAGCATCCTCATAACATTTTACACCATGCTCATCATTAATTGCTGAGATATCCTGTTTAGCTGAGCGTTGCCGTAGCTGCTGCGCAAGAAGGCGTCCAGCCCTCTCACCATGCTCATAGTAGCCACACCTAGATTTGGATAATAAATATTCGGCCTGTTGGGTAGATAAGATGTTAAACTCTGTCTGGAGTAATACACGTTTTTGAAGAGAGTCTTGTGTAAAAGTATGGGAGCATTCCCTATCTAATTGTAGAATCTGATCTGTTAACAATTTTAGCCGTTCGATACCTTTCTTCTTTTTGTTTGCACAGTAAGAAATGATTTGACCTCTCAGGTAAGCCTTTAATGACTCCCAAACAGTGCTGAGTGGCATCCCAGGAGTCCGATTAATATCAATAAAAAACTTAATTTCAGAAGTAAGCATATCGACGAAGTTTTCGTCAGATAAAAGTATGGGATTAAGTCGCCAAGGACGATAGACTGATTGCACAACAGGAATGTTCAGTTTCATTGTGAGCGGACTATGGTCAGAAACGACTATAGCTCCATAATTACATTCGCTCACTAAAGGTAAAATCCGTTTATCGAGGAAAAAATAGTCAATCCGGGAATAGCTCTTATGAACAGGAGAAAAAAACGAATACCGTCTTAGGGTCGGATTTCGAAAACGCCATACGTCAACCACTCCATAGGTGTTAAGAAATGAATTAATTGACTGGGCAGATTTAGAGAGAGAGATCCTTCCCGCTGTACTACGATCAAGGGATGATAGCACACAATTCACATCTCCTCCAATTATAAGGTTATGTGTTGAAATATTAGGTAAATTTGAAAAGAGCGTGTTAAAAAACGTTTGATCATCCCAATTTGGAGCATATACCGAGACTAAAATAACTGGAAGCGCATACAGTTTTCCAACCACAATAACATAGCGTCCGGCAGCGTCCGTTTTGACACAGGACGCCGTGAATTGCACCTGTTTACCAACTAAAATGGCTACCCCTCTCGATTTAGATTGGAAATTAGACTGAAACACCTGACCGGACCATCGCCTACATAGATTTGCACTGTCTGCTTTACACAAATGGGTCTCCTGTAAGAAAGAGATATTAGCCTCAAGTTGTCTTAAATGTGTCGTAACTTTCCTAAATTTCACTGGACCATTAAGGGATTTCACATTCCAACTCACACAATTAACTGGGTGACTGTTGATGAACCTATTAGTATTAGGACTGCTCATGAATGGTCAATCAGATGTAGTACAATAACCACAAACCATCACAAAAAGGTAACTGACAAAAGGCATATTCAAAACAAATAGATCCGGTATAGTCCCACCCATCTCTCCTGAATAACCACGGAGAACCCAACAAACAAAATATCCACACATTTGTGCTTGTGCTGGGGAACTTGTCTCCCTGCCTGGGCTCCCGCCAAGCTAAATAAAGCTAAAAAAAAAAAAAAAAATATATATATATATATATAAAAAGAAAAAAGAAAAAGGTTCCTCTACTTTAAAGTATTAATGTCGTTTATGTTCCTTGCTGCATCAATACAATAAATGCATCACTGACCAAGATCTGGACAGACCCCCTGTGAAACCCTCATACATAAACACAAAAGAAGAATGTTGTCCCTCGGAATAGTGTCGAAAATTAAATCAAGATATAGCACGGGACATAATGTCGGAAAGTTCTGTACAACCTGAAATAATGGAACGATGGGGATTGGACCCGCAGTTAACGTCGGTCCTCGCTGGCCGTTGCTGAGATGATTTTCTTTTTAACGTAATCCATTGCTTTATTGGCATCCAAAAACTCCTTGTCCTCCTCCCCATGAGAAATGCGGAGCCTAACAGGAAAAAGCAGGCCGTAACGAACATCTCGTTCGTTACGGCCTGCTTTTGTTGCAAAAAAACGTTTGTTTTTTTGCAACACTTGTCTTCACAACCCTGCTTGCAGCCGCACCAGTACCTGTCTCCAAACTGGCAGTGGGCCCCTCCCGCAAAGACCGAGTAGTTGTTTTTTCAACCATAGAGGAAGAGTATATATATATATATATATATATATATATATATATATATATATATATATATAATATATATATATATATATATATATATATATATATATATATATATATATATATAATATATATATTTGTGTGTGTATGCGTTATGAATATAAGGATCAATCTAAACATTGTGGTCTTCATTAGTTCATAAAACCGTGTCACATGTGAACCTTTAGGAACAGACTTTTTGGGGGAGTATTAAAGAGGTAAAATTACTAATATGAGGGAAAAAAAGTCCTAGGTCAATAAAGTAAAAAAAAAAAAAACACAAAAGTAATAATGTTATGAGAAAAACGTCATATTATGAGAATTAATGGGGAACATTTTCAGAATAGTCACAGTTTGCAGAATCTTTTCACTCTTGGAGTAATAGGGCCAGGTTAGATTATTTTAATTTTTATTCTTTAGGAGAGTAAATTCAGGAAAATGAAGCTAAAGGCTTAAGATAAAAATAAACTTGTAATATTACAAAAACAAAAATACTACGAATACAAAGTATATTCAGAGAGTAAAGTCCCTCTGATACTGTTTAAGTGACTGAGTAACTGCAGATTTGCCACATTTAAGATGGCGGACGCTCTGACGCATCGCAGCATTGGCAGAACCCGCCCAACGACGCGTCTACTCTTATATTATGTCTATGCCTAAAGCAACACAAAACAGGGACTCTTCGTCTGTTGTGGGTGAAAAAGGCACCTGAACTCAACTGGTTCAACTTTTTTCTTCCGTTGTGTTCACATTTGTGCGAGGAGAAATATGAGTTTGTTTAGAAGTGGAACGCACTGAATCCTAGTTGTGGTTGCTTGGATCGTGTGGGACTGATTATACGAATTGAAGCCTTTTTTGTTTTGAAACCTAAATTCAGAGGCAGGTGCATAAAAGTTCAACTTATTCACCTCTTTCTACTGTTTATAGCCTTTTGGTCGTGAGCTGAATTTCTTCATTGCCCCCCTGGCCTCAACTTATGCAACGCAGCAGAAGCTGTTAACCATAAGCTGTTCTTATGCTTTCACTCCATCCTTATGTATTGATCTTATTCCAGGTTATTAACATGTCAGGTGTTTGGAGCAAAAGTGCTGATGAGGTAATGTGACAGTTCAGATCTGTCGCATTGAACTGGTTCAGCAGCTATTATTCACATGCATAAAATCTCTCCCCTCCTCCTCCTCCTCCTCAGTGTCTTTTATCCTCTTTCTTTTAATCGTGCTGCCGTGGCCCTCGCCCAAACAGACTATTTAACAAACTCCTCTTCAGTTCACTTACAGCTAAGAACAAAACGCCCGGCAACAACTGGCTTTCTCCTCCGGTCTGACCATGAATCATTCAGTGCTTTCGCTCCATCTTAAAGTAACCCACACGATCAGGGCCCACCGCACTCAATGCTTCTTTTTGTGTGTGGATCAGGAGCGGATCTGGGCTGGTGTAGAAATCTGAGGTGAGGCGCTGGTCTGGCCTGCGCTGGTCCCTCTGCGTCTGCGTGTGCACGGTGAAGGATGAAGGATGAAGGATGGGGTGTGTCTGCTTCATTAGTTGTGTGTGAGCCTCAGCGCTGCGCTCTGAATGAGGAGGGAGGATGACACACGTCAGCCCCCAGACAGGGGCAGATGCTGCTGACACGTCCGAGCAGCATCTCTCTATTGTATTATTCATCCCCGGTGTCACATCCCATCCGCGGTGGTCAACCGAAAACAGAAGGGGCTAATCCACCCCCCCCCCCCCCCCCCCCCCCCCCCCCCCCCACACACACACACACACACACTTTAATGCATTTGGGCTGATTTTCATATCTCTGTTTGGTTTGACTTTACACAGAGTGTGCATGGGGGGGGGGCTTACATCTGCCACTCTCCAGCTTCAACCCAGGCTGAGGATGATGAGGAAGCTCTTAGAGTGCTGCTGATGGGTAATCTGAAGAGGTTTCTTTAGTCGTGTGTGCCTAAGTGTGTGTTTGAGGGAGCGTGGCCGTGTTTCCTCAGGCAACTTCCATACCAACCCAATATGTAAAAACCCCCCCCCCCCCCCATCACCACCACCCACACACACACACACACACACACACACACACACACACACACACACACACACACACACACACCCCAGTCGAACATCTCCTCATCCTCAAACCAACTGGGATTTAATCACTGTTTTATTAATGAATGCCAAAGGAAGCAACTATATATATATATATATATATATATATATATATATATATATATATATATATATATATATATATATATATATATATATATAAGGAACAAAGGAGTTTACAGGGGCTTTGTAACAGAGGAAGGGCCTTTGTGATGCTGGGCTCCAAGTATGCCAGGCTTGTCTGGAATGTCCGCTGGCTCTGCTCTGCTCTGCTCGGCCCCCCGGTCTTTGCTCATCGCCCTCAGTCCTCGGTCGAAAGCCTTTGTGTGCTTCCCCCCCCCCCCCCGAATGAAACCGTCCCCGTGTTGACTTTGTGACGTGACTGAGTTTCACAATGACTCTTCTTCCAAAGGAAGCACAGGTTTCAGACGGCTCCTCCTCCCTTTGTTTGAAAAGAAAAAGGACTTTCAAAATGTTTTTTTTTTTTTTAGCCGTAGACGGATGCAACCACGCGGTCAGGCTTTCGGTCAAAAACAAGTGCAGAAGTGATTACAAGTGCCGTGCAAAAAGGAATTGTGGAATTTCACCAATTCCTAGTGCAAAGTGGCGCAGTGTTTGTCAGACAGGATGAAGAGCTTCTGTGAAGCTCTGTATTGTCACAGATTCTGAATTGTTTTTAGGTCTGGACTCTGACTGGTTTGCACTATGCTGCTGTAGCCCTAGCTGTATGTTTAAGGTCCTGCTGGAAGGAGCACCTGAGGCCCAGACTTTAGTCTTTATCAACCTTCAGTAGGTTTTTCTCCAGGATTGTCCTGTTTTTACCTCCATCTATCCATCAATCCATTCATCCATCAATCCATTCATCCATCCATCCATTCATCCATCCATTTGCCTCCATTAATCGTCACTAACATCCTCCCAGCATGATGCCACTATGAACGTACCATGTAGATGCGCATTCCTGGTAAAGTGAAGTGTTAGTTTTACACCATGCATAGTGTATTGCTTGTGAACAAGGACGTTTTATTTTGACCTTGTGTGATTAGAGCATCTTCTCCCACATCTTTATTGTGGCCATAGCTGGATTTCAAACCCCAAACAGGACTTTGCTTGCGGACAATGTCTTTTTTTCTTCAACTGGATGTGGCTCTGGATAGTTGCTCTCTGTCAACAGGTTCTCCAACCTGAGCTGTGGATCTCTGTAGCTCCTCCAGTGGCACCGTGGCCCTCCTGGCTGCTTCTCCTGACCAATAATTTTCTTGCCCAGCCTGCCAGCTCAGGTGGACAGGCACGTCTTGGTAGGTCCGCAGTTGTTCCACACTCTTTTAGACCCTCTGGCAGCCTTTTAAAATTGCTTAAAATTGTTTAAAATTGCCTTTGAATGTTCAAGTTAAACTGTTTTACTGTTTTTAAATGTTCTTTTTTTGTTTCTACATTCTATCCCTACTTGCTTTTATTCCTATATTTTAATCACGTAAAGCACTTTGCATTGTCTCTGTACTGAATTGTGCTATATAAATAAATTTGCCTTGCCTTGCCTTGCCTTTTAAAGTGAACTTGATCAATCTTGTTTTCAGGCTTTCTGTTGGTTTCCAAAAAGTTCCAGGTCTTTGCTAATTTCCTCAGACACTTCTTCTTCTTTTGTCCCTCACTTGTCCAATTTCCTACAAAATTTCAAACAGGCCTTTACTGATTGCTACTGATCCAAGAAAGTCTTGCCTCTGATTCTAAATAAACATTAATTACCCACTATTTAAACATTGTGCTATATACTTAATCAAGAGCTGAAACATACTGTCTATTCCTGGGGACTTTTTACTTTGACTCCTTTGTTTTTCACCACCTCTGTTTCTGAGTGAGGATCTGTGACTCAGGGAGCGAAGAGTGGAGAGCTGGGATCTGTGATGAGAGAGAGAGAGAGGGTGCTTTGAAGCTTGCCAAGACTCAGACCCTGAAATAGCTGTTTACACAATGTGATAATTACCCAGTAAACTGCAGAGAGGATAGCAGAGGGCCAGAGTGTTTGGGTTCTGGAAGATGCACAATGGATTTGACAGTCAGGAAGTCGATGCTTCAGAGTTCACCTTCGTTTTTTTCTGCTGCCTTGAGCTTGAGCTCAGCCTCCCAAACGTAAACAAACACGCAGTTTCTACGACTAAAGCTTCAACGGGAAGTTGCTTCAGTGACACTGAAGAAAAATATCTTTTCCTTAATCAAAAGCAGAGATTATTTCATACAGATCTGGCAAACTGTATTGGAGTTATCCCACTTTTAGTTTAGTTTCCTTTCAGGTCAGGATTTACATTTTCCTTAGTCCTTTATTGCATTTAAAAAGATAATTTCGTAATTGTTAATTCTGTGGCAATTTTTTCTTATACATGCTTTAGTCTTCTTTTTACCTTTGCAACCTGTTGTCTCTTTATCTGCTTCATGTTTCACCTGACAACAAAATGAGCTGTCAACTCAACGCACTCAGTTGACCTTCGTTTATGGCTTCCGCTTGAATCATGGAGTTTAAGGAGCTTTCTTTCGTCACCATAATTGCTCAGAGCCAGATTAATGCTGCTGCTGATGCGTCACCAGATACAAGCGATGATTTAGATTAAGTTGTGTCCAAGTTTCAACCATCTTGTGTTGGTTTGAAAAGAAGTTTAAGAATCCGGAGGTCGTTTACTGTACCATCCACTTTATGCGATGCACCGGGTCCACTGGCCAAATAGTTAATTCTTTGTCTCGTCTGAACACAAATCTTTTCTCAAGAAAACCTCTGGCTTGTCCTTGTGGGCAGCTGTATATTTTAGTCAACTTTGAATGTGTTGATTTTGGTGCAGAGGTTCTCTCCCTGTCAGGTCCTCCCCAGTCCATGGTGCGGTACATTTCCCTTCACATTAGAGGACTCTGGTCCAAGCACACGACGTTCAGGCATCCCGGACGGTTTCTCTCCATCAGACGTGAACTTTTAGCTCAGACTGTTCATCCTTAGAAATAAACCACTGATCAAGCAGGAGAATGATAACCTGACCCTAGCTAGATGGATATCGCTCCGCCTAGCTTCACTCACATCCATCTGGGACCTCTCCCATTGAAAGTGATTTCTCCAACCAATTTTATTGTCCAGCCAATCAGGACGCAGGGCTGGAGTTTCATAGATGTGACGTAGTGAGACTGATTTGATTCATCGAGGAAGCAAGCGTTAGCATTGATGCTGCTATTTCTTCCGTGTTGTCCAATCTACCTAATATTGTTTCATTAAAAGAACATCAGAGAACGCCTCTGAAGGCTTTTGTTGGTGGAAACCATGTTTTCGCCCTTCTCCCGACCGGATTTGCCAAGTTTTGTTTTGTTTTGCAAACCATGTTAGGAGGCCTTTAGTCCTCGACGCGGTCGGCCCGGGATCGACTCCGACCCGCGGCGCTTTGCCGCCTGTCTTCCCCCCTCTTCCTGTCAGCTCACTGTCAATAAAACGCGCGCCACTAGAGCCGCAAACACATAAAAAAACAAACAAAATATTGTTTTTTCCTGCGTCGCTCTCATCAGCATCACGGTTAGCTTTGGTGTGAGTGGTTGAAATAGCACGTCGATAAAGATGACGGACAAGTGGCTTATCCAATCATATGCAAGGAGTTTTGATAAGGCCCAGCCTTCTGAAACACCGTTCCTATGGATCTGTTCCAGATGGACGAGTAGAGCTAGGCGGAGCGAAATTCATTTGGCTAGGGTCAGGTTAGGAGAATGTGAGTCCCAACATTAAAACCTTTTTTTTGAAAGGCACAGCCAAAAACGGTCGTTACTACAGTCCCGGATCCTTGACTCCAACTCTACCTAACGTTTGGGTTGGATAGAGAAAATGTATAATAAATGTAAACCCGTGCATCTCATTCTAGGTTTTTAAAAATCACTCAAGTGGTTGGACGTCTAATTGTCCCGCCCTAGAAAATTACAATTCAGGCACTTCCTTAAAAGCCTTGAATTAATGTGACATTCATGCTGATAATAATTAGTGAATGTAAACTTGTCATATCGGCTGACGGTGCACAGCAGCAGTCATGCGTGACAGAAAAATGCATCTGAGGCAAAACGCGGCGTCTGTGGCTCAGTCTTCAGTGCGTTCACACTCAAAGCGTCGGCTTCAGGCCTCCCGGACCTGTCAGCTCCTGTGAGCCCCCCCCCCCCCCCCCCCCATCCCCCGCTCTTCTTCCCCAGACGTACACGTCTCTTCCTCAGACAGCAGAGCCGAGCCAGCCTCTTCGTTTGCTCCGGTGGTTACACAGTCTGACTGGCTGTCTGTTTGTCTCCATCGCCGTGTTTACTCCTCGTCTGC
The DNA here is from genome assembly GCF_011125445.2 of Fundulus heteroclitus. Classification (NCBI taxonomy): domain Eukaryota; kingdom Metazoa; phylum Chordata; class Actinopteri; order Cyprinodontiformes; family Fundulidae; genus Fundulus; species Fundulus heteroclitus. The sequence continues at coordinate 19,710,852 of NC_046369.1, read as the reverse complement.
TTCACCAGTCAGCTCTGAAACCTCGGAGCTGCTGCCAAGCAAGATACCCACAGATGAAGGGGGGTGGGGGGGGGGGGGGGGTGAGTGGGTAAAGACACATCTGACACTTTTTGGAGAGCAGGAAAAGAACATAAAGACAATGTGATTGGGGGGTATTAAGGGATTTTTGCAATTTGATCACACTGCTGGAGGTTAAAACGTAGAATAAGGAGATGTTTGAAAGTGAGAAATGTGGGCGAACGTGGGGGAGGAGGATGGATGTTTGCTGAGCTTTGCAGCAGGAGAGGTTTTATGTAAGAGTCAGATTGAAGGCTCCTCTCAGATCGGCTGCAATTTTTATGAAGAGGCTCCTGCTGGTATTTTCAGCGCAAACGCTTGCATGCATGCAGCTACCTAAAGTGCGTGTTTCTAAGTCCCTCTCTGTCAAATCGTAGCTCCAGCAGAACATGATAAAAAAAAAAGAATAATAATTAGGCAAAGATTTTAAATTTTGAGTGAAAATGTAGGCGTTTCAGACTTTGTGTCCCTGTGAGGGATGAATTAGCTAAAGATGACCTGATTTCCAAAGTTCACACGATGAAAGATTAATGATGCTAATGTCTTAAAAAAGAATATTTGATTACCGTTTTGCAGATGAAACTGGGCATCCTTTAAAGTCATCCATCACAATAAGACCCTCTCTGACATGTTGAAGAGTCTTTTAGTCAGTATTTTTGAAGGTTTTGCTCTTTTTAAGTGTGAAAAACTGCCAGTTTCCGGATCATACCCTTCCTGCATGGTTTTTGATGTATGAGAGTCCAGTATTGAAGCTGCATCAGCTGGCTTGTTAGGTTAAATATGTTGAAGTATAATTTCTGTTTAAAGGGTCTTTTTATTACTAAAGAAGTCTACAATAAAGAAAAGCGCCATTTCAGGATAAAGAACCTGGAACGACTGAAACAGTGTACAGTTAAATCTAGCAAAGTAAATCTAACAGAATCACTTCAATGACACCTTTCAATGTGGAGGAGCAATGGCTGCAGACTTCAATTCAGTTTATTAATACACGGCCAATTCACAACAAATGCCACGTAGTTGTAGCTTATTATGCCCATTGGTAAAATGTTTTCCATCTGAGGAAGCCCAACTGTTTTGAGTCATTGACCCGATGACCTTTACTGGCAGCGTTGTGTATTTTTTTCATTTTAAAGTGGACAAAATAAATGCATATTGAGCAGTAATAAATTGCCCAACCTCTACAGCTGCAGCGGAGCAAATACAATGGAGCAGCCAGATGTACTTGAATGTTATGTATGAGTCAGATCAGACCTGAAGAGGCCAGAAGGTTCGTATTGATCGATCATTGCACTGCGGGGAGTCTTGAGCAGGCCTTCAGAGCAAAACCTCAGGGCCCCCCTGGGGGCAAGGTGAGAGGAGGTCGATTCTCGCCCCTCCGCTGCGTCTTTGTTCCAGTCAGCGGCAGGCGGAGGGCCCAGCTGGGGGTCTCAGGCCAGCAGACACACGCCGATGTTTGGGTGGAGAGGCCAGAGCGGCGTCCCTGTCTGTTCCAACTCACTGCCTCCTTTCTTGTGTTTTTCCGAGAAGCCGCACAGTCCACCCCCCCCCCCCCCCCCCCAGCCACACACGCAGACAACCTCAAACCCACATTATGGAAAAATACAAATGCACTCAAAACCACAAATGCACATGGAGCAGAGATTTCCATCCACACACACACACATACCCAGAAACCTCAGGCAAGTCCTCCAGTCCAGTCTGTTATGTTTGGTGACCCCCCCACCCCCCCTCCTTTTTTTTTTTTACATTGTTGTTTTGGTCATCTCTGATGTTCGTTTGTCTCTGCCCGGCTTTCAAATGTCTATTTATTCGCGCCGCTTTAATTGTGTTGTGGTCTAGATCGGTTGCCCAGTTTGCACATTTTGCATCACAATGGGAGCCGCTGTGAGGCCCCGCTCGTCCGGCTGTCCGGTGCCAGGTCTCCCTTTTTAGAGACGGGTGTTTCATCCTTTCATGTTGGTCTGCATTGTGTTTAAAAATGCATAAATTAACCTTTTGATGAAACCCTTGTAGTCGAACTGGCCCAGATTCACCCACATGCTTGACTGGACAGAGCCCGTTACTGGCATGATGTCATGGCCGCTCAGGCAAACTTTTCAGAGCCGCCTTTTGTTGACATCCAATTAAGAGCGCTCTTAGAGGAGTTTTATCTGGTCTTTGAAAGGTTATAACAGAGATTATGAGTTATGTCAGTTGTTCCATAGTTACATTTATAGAGTATGTAATTTGTTGCACAGATATTTTTACTTTTAAGATTTCATTTGGTGGTGGTGGTGCAGCTGTGAGCAATGACCGCCTTACAGCAATCAGGTTCACTGTTTGAATATTTGTTATGACTAAGGAGTTGAACCTTAAAAATCAACAAATTATTTTTTTCTGAGGTTTTGGGGGTACAATATGATTGGTTTTGCACTGTTGAAGACATGTTAATGTTAAAAATGAGCACCAAAGGACCTAGTCACGGGCAGGCAGCTTTGTTATTTGCTCAAAAATGGTCAGATCAGAAAACAGGTTGTCTTTCTACGCAATTTAATATTCTTCATACAGAACCCACCATCAAGCAAACTGCATTCCCCCTCCTCTCCTCCCCCAAGCTGCTGCACCATCAGACCTTAGAGGAGGAAGGTGGAGAAGCGAGCAGACGGCAGCCCCAGGAGGCAGACACCACTGTAGCTGCGGAGCGCAAATATCGCATATTCACCCTCAAACTAACTTCACAGCGGTTACTAAAAAGGGGAGCCGATATGTGCGAAGGTGAGAAAAAAAATGGAGGAAGTTTCCACTTACAAGATGTTTTTTTTTTTATGAAATTCTTTGGAGAATTTATATATGCAGCAATATCAACTACATGTTCTGTCCAGGGGTGATGCTGAAAAACTAGTCCATGCATTTGTTACTTCAAGGCTGGACTATTGTAATTCTTTACTATCAGGAAGTCCACAAAATGCAGTTCAAAGCCTTCAGCTGATCCAAAATGCTGCAGCAAGAGTTCTGATGAAAATCAACAAGAGGGGTCATATTTCTCCAATTTTAGCTTCCCTTCATTGGCTTCCTGTTAAATCAAGAATAGAATTTAAAATTCTCCTTCTAACGTATAAAGCCCTTAATAATCAAGCTCCATCATATATCAGAGCTCTGATTACCCCGTATGTTCCTAACAGAGCACTTCGCTCTCAGACTGCAGGTCTGCTGGCGGTTCCTAGAGTCTCTAAAAGTAGAATGGGAGGCAGATCCTTTAGTTATCAGGCTCCTCTCCTGTGGAACCAACTCCCAGTTTTGGTCCGTTGAGGCAGGACACCCTGTCTACTTTTTAGACTAATCTTAAAACTTTCCTTTTTGACAAAGCTTATAGTTAGAGTGGTTTAGGTTACCCTGAGCTACCTCTATAGTTATGCTGCTATAGGCTTAGGCTGCTGGCGGACATCAGGGCCTATTTTTCTCACTCTACTGAGTTCTACTGTTCTCCAGTTTTGCATCGCTTGTTGTCATTTCAGCTTTTAACTTTTTGCATCTCTCTCTCTCTTCTTTTCTCTTCATAGTAGGTTACACCTGGTCAAGTTCTGTTAACTGTGACATCTCCAAGAGCGACGGCTGCACCCGCCTACCTTACCATCTAATTAGAACCGATTTCTGTATCACATGTGTGCTTCTGTGATTTTTTGTCTCTCTTGTTGTGGTCTCTGCATCTGTCTTCTGTAACCCCAGTCGTTCGCGGCAGATGGCCGTTCATACTAGCTGAGTTTTTCTTCCCACTGTCGCTTCATGCTTGCTCAGTATGAGGGATTGCTGCAAAGCCATGGACAACAAATGGACACTCCCTGTGGCTCTACGCTTCTCCAGGAGTGAATGCTGCTTGTCAGGACTTTGAAGCAATCAACTGGTTCCCTTATATAGGACATGTATGACCAATGTGTATAATCTGACCCAATCTGATTGAATTTGACTTTGTAAAGTGCCTTGAGATGACATGCTTCATGAATTGGCGCTATATAAATAAAATTGAATTGAATACATAAAATGGTTTATATAGTGATGTCATGGCACCTTTAAAATATCAAGCAATTCTTTAAAGGTTTGTATGTCAGTTGCATGGAAAAGCCTAATTTTTATTCTAAAGACAAGCCTTAGCACCACCTCAACCAGTCAGCTGTCAGCAGCAGAACTGACACTAAAGATAAAAAAAATTGCACCTAGCAGGAGTTCTCCACATTTGGGAGTTCTCACACTTCTGACTTTTGCCTGGACTGATGGGGACAATCTCAGCACAAACTGAAGTCGCTTCAGTTCATTCTCACTGGAAGGCTGTTGGTTCTGATCCCTGAATGCCTTCTTTGGGATTAGGAACCAGTTTGGACATGAAGAAAAAGGAGCTTAAAGAAGTAATGCAGGACACAGGCCAGAGGAAAAAAACAAAAAAACTTAGATTTTGAATGTCTGGAGCTATCCTTTGCATGGACAAGGTTAATTTTGGCCAGAGGAAGCAGTCCAACAAGGACTGCTCTCACTCTTCTGGGGTTCCCACTTTTTCATCCAAATTTATCAATGTCATTATGGCCAAACACGTCAGCTTTAATTTGATCTGACCACAGAATGCCTCAGAAAAACCTTAAGTCTTTGTCCCAGAGTGCATTTGTAAACTCTAATCTACCTTATAGTTTTGTTTTTTGGAGCATCGACTTCTTCCTCGCAGAGCGGCATTTCAGCTCACTTCAAAACAGAATTTGAGTGTGGAAAGTGACCCTCAGGGTTATTTCTGCTTTTGTTCCCAAGTTAATATTACCCAATCAGAAGCATACAAAGCTATGACATCATTGGTATTTCCCAAATTGTTTAAAAGGCAATGCATGTAAACTTCTGATCAAAAAGCACTAAAAACAAAATTATTGCTCAGGAATATTTTTCTTATTTAATGTCAGTGGAGTGCTTTTACAGCACGTCTGTAAATATCTTGTTTAAACTATTTATATTCAATGACATCAACTGAACTCCAGGGAAATTAAGTTTATTGTCAGGTTTTCAGCTGTAGAATGAGCAGTAACAGTTTATATATCGGTACAACAGACAGAAAGTTGGATATATTGGCGACTTGCACAGTGTGTGAATAAAGAATGTGGAAAAAGACATGAAAGTTTGCTACAAAAAGGCTTCAATTACTCACTATACCCAACTGGGTTAAGACCAAGATACAAAATTAAGACCACTGAGAGGTTTCTTTGTGCAAATCAAAAAGATATCTACATATTAATTACAAACCTAATGTAAAAACTAAAAAAAACACACAAAAGACTTCTTTTAACAATACTCAGAAATGTACATAAAAAAATATTAAAAAGAGCTAACGACAAAGGAGACACGCATTTAAAATCAAACATATCACTGAAGTTAAGAGATTTGGCTATTTTACAGTTCCAATAAGGACCACTGTAGGGGTCAGAAACAACGTAAAACACAGAAATATTACATTCACAAAAACAGGACGATAGAGGAAAAACACAACCCTTCTTTGAACAAGTAAAAAAAAAAAACTAACCCTGAGACAAAAAAAAAAACCGATGAGTATCTCCTTCAACGTTCTCTCCCGCGAGCTCGTTACTTTTTTTTCTGTTGCGGAGCAGAGTACAAATTTAGCTCACCAAAATTGAGGGAAGCCCGAGTCCAAAGACTAAAAATACAGACAGGAAGAATATTTCTGTGCACAAAATAATAGACTTTCACAAACGACTTGCTTCCTTCGCCGTACAGCTGGCTGAGCGCAGGTCCAAATCAGCCTGCGAGCAGAAAACCCCCCACCCCCCAAAAAAACCGCTCACACCTGAGTAGACGTGTCAAGCGAATGGGAATAAAAGTGGAAACGGACCGGCGCGGGTTTGATCCGGCCACAGTAGCTTATTTGTCCCGGCTAGGAGGAGAGAGATGACTGCGAGGCCTCCTGCAGTAATCATGGCAACAACTCCTGCTGGAACCGCAGGCTGCTTCCATGAGAAAGTTAGACAAGAAGTCAGAGTAAACAGATCAGGTGGGGAGGGGGGGGGGGGTGCAGACTCTCAGTCTCTGGGCTGCTTTCCAGGCCTTTGCTCCTCTGCAGACTCATCGGCGAGGACGGAGCCGCGGACGAGAGGACACAAACCCCTTCTTCTTCATCCTCCTCCTCCTCCTTGGAGACAGCAGAGACATATGCCTGCATACCAGACACCGCAGCTCATCTGGGGGAACAGAAGAAGAGGGAGATTAACGTTTAGGCGCTGTACGAGGAGGCCGTGTGTGTGTGTGTGTGAACGCTGGCTCTTTGGTCCTCATCAGCTTATCACCGCCCCGTTTCACGAGGCTTACCCGCACGGCATTAATAACGCCTCAAGACGGTACGCGAGCGAAGTCGTCCCGGTACGCGGGATTAAGCCGCTTGGCCCGTTTATGTTCTCGGGGAAGGAATATTTCAGGGTGGGAACAAAGAGAACCTCTTTATGAAAAAAAAAAAAAAAGAAGTTCCTCAGAATTGAAATAGGAAGATAATCCCAAAATAGATACAACTCCAAACTGCAAGCTGGCTACTCGCGATTGAATTTTTCCAAAATTCCTGTAACGCGAGCAGCAGTTTTCACGACAAACGCTGCGATGAGTTCTCGCGAAGCCCTCATTTCCAGCTTTGCTCTGCAACCCCAGATAACTCGGCGTGCGATTCGCCACGCCTGCTGCCATGGAGGAATGTTCCCCAGGATATCTGGGAGGGGGTTGCAGAGAAACTTAAACACGGCGTTTGCCTCAGATTTGCATGTTTTTGATGATAGCTCTTGCTCTGCGCCTTAAGAAGTCGGCGCCTTATTTTGGTCGAGCGTTCATCGTCGCCAGCTGACATCATTGCAACGGGCATCTCTGAGCTATGCGCGACTGTTGAAGTCGTGAAGAGTCAGCCTGAGGCGCAACAGCTGGATGCTGGTACCAAAAAAAAAAAAAAAAAGAAAAACGGCAGAACAACAAAGACGCTGCAAACAGGTTTGAATCGCCCTCAGAGAGAAAGAATCACTTTCATAGATGCAAGATCTTAAAATAACGTCATGCCTTACGGCAGAAAACATGATTGGCTTGATTCTTCTGCTCTGTTGTAACATCAAAAGGATATGATCATTCAGTTAAACGTGCCATAACATGCACTATATTTAAAAAAAAGAAGGAAAAGAGAGGAATGCTCTTGACAGATCTGTGTGGAGGAAACGGACCCTTGTGGGCTCCTCAGGGTCTTTCTGCCTGAATTTGACATTGGAAAGAGCCTTGAGATGACGTGTTTCATGAATTGGCGCTATATAAATAAAATTTAATTGAACTGAACACACCAAACCCGCCTCCGGCGTCACATGGGAGCAGATACTGGACGGGGCCGTGTGGGTCTGACTCACCATGACACAGCTCCTACACAGATGCTGCTCTTGTATCACTCCGGGCTAAACGCGCGTCTCCGGTCGCAGCTTCGGAGCCGACTTCAAAGCCAAAGCGCGGAGGAATTAAGCTGCTGATTTAATTGGAACGCATCGAATTGTCTGCAAAACACCGAAAAACCCGTCTGTATCCGTTTGTAGTTTTCCTCCCGTTGGGAGCAGAGGACACCACCGGGGAGGAAGGCTAGAAACCAGGGCTGGGCAACATGTGGAGACTGTAAAAATATCAAGATTTTTTTTAAAGCGATGTAAGATGAGACTACATCCTTTATATCGAGATGGTCTATGTTGCGTTATAATTATACTTTGATGTATTCCAGTAGGTCGTCTTTCAGCCGTCTCTCATATTTAGCCACAGCTGTTTGTTGACCAATGTGCCTGTGAGACATGTGGGATAAAGCTTCGATTCAGAGACGCCTTTTTATAATTACTCTATGAAAAGAAAAAAACAAATATGCTACATTAGCTATATTTGGTCCATATCGCCCGGCCCTACAGCCTGGTTTATTTTCCTCTTCACTTTTATTCCAGGACTTTGACTTCCAAGTAAAAAACTAACTTCACTTATAGCTTAAAAAACAGAAAACGGTCATTTTTCCCTTCCACTCAACTTTCCAATAATCTAACTGGGTCTAGCACAGTGAACAGCCAACATCTTCAGCTTTAGAGCCTAAAATGACGGTGTCAATCCCACTTCAGCACAGCACATCTAGTCAGCAGCCTTCTCCATGTCTAAATGTGAGCCATAATCAACAAAATTCAACTAAACCTTCATGAAAATACAGCCCGACCTCAAAACCCTCAAACACCGTTCCCATCTCACATGATCAAACTTTCTGCTCCCTGAGCCACAACAAACAGCGATGAGCCGACGCCGCCGCGCAGCTCCTCTAATATTACACGTCAAGGTCGATACCGCGCAGCGCCCGGCCGGATCGGTTACGCTCGTCCCCTTTCACCCAGTTTTCAGGCTGTTATTAATATTTGAGCCGGCACCAGTTACGCGACTCCCAGAAGAAACCAGAAGACACCTTATCCAGAGGTTTTAGGCCACGGAGCCCATCTGGATCCCCCCAGAAGCCCAATTACCCGTAGCGGGCCACATCAAAGCCCCGCCCTCTTTCTTTAAGCTGCCCCATGTGTGCAACGGGTCGGCTAATGAGACCCCCCCCCCCCCCCCCCACTACTACACACACAAACTCATCTGTGAGTAAGAGGACTCCACACTGAGCATGAATGTTTACAGAAAGTCCAGTTTCAGACCGGGACATCTGCAGGACTCAATAACCGCCTCTCCTGCGCCGCTTCTGCAAATATTTGCGTAATTGTGATTAATTAACAGACCCCCCCCCCACCCCCAGCTGGCGCTGTGAGAGGGGGGGCCGCTGTAAACTGTATGACAGCTCGGCTCTTTTTAAGGCTGTAATCTAATTAGTCTGGGCGATTATTCGGCCATTTCAAACGCCGCCTTTCCTTTTCCCTTTTTCTTAGCCCTCGGCGCGGAGAAAAGGCCAATAAAAACTCCATTAGGTTTATGCTAATGCGGGGCGGCCGTGCCGAGTGGGTCTGTAACGCGGAGGCCTGATTACTCGGGGGAGAGAGCGGGAGGAGCGCGCATCTGAGCCGAGGCGGCGGAGGGAGCGCCGCTGCTGCTGCACACAGATGCTGCAATAAAAGCTCCTTTCAGCCTGTGTTCCTGGTGGCCCTCGCAGCGAAGGCATTAATAAAACATTAGTATTGAGTGACTGGAGGGGGGGGGGGGGGGGGGGCTGCGCTCCTCCTCCTCCTCCCTGATCCTGACCTTTCCATTTTACAGCAGCTGTCCGAGCCCGCCAACGAGTCCCGCTGAGCCCGCCCCGACCTCTGCAGGTGTGCCCTGCCACAGAGAGCTGCCAGCTTCAGGAGAGACCTGCCAAAAAAAAAAAAAAAAAAAAAAACCCAAAAAAACCAAAGGAAGTCCGTTTATACCCAAGCGTCCCTGGTTAGGTGGAGGGGAGAGACAGCGGTGGGTGAGAATGCCCCGTCTGCTGAGAGTGAGTCCAGTTGGTGCCCATGAACGCGTCTTCTGGTAAAGAAGGCGTGGCAATCCCAGGTAAGCCCAACAAACGGACCCGGTTCTTCCTCGTTAAAGACGAAGAGCTTTATTCTAGGCGAGGAAACGTCAGCTGGGCGCTTTTGGTTCGCCTACCTTCAGCGACACGCTTCTTTCTACGGGTCTCTGATGTCCAGCTGAGATGTTCTGAGGGGCTTCTTGCATCTACGGCCCCGTTTTCCAGGCCGAAACACGGAGAATGATTTTTAGCTGTTCACATGCCTCCATCTGCAGTGTGAACCGTCACCATGCTAGGAGGACTTGTTTCACGCTCAGACGACCCCGGTTATGCGTTTTAATTGGCTAAGCTGTTGCCATTTAAGCCCGTCTACAGTTGATTCTCTTATTGGATTAAAACGAGTTTATTGATGGCAAACTTAAGAGTCCGCTGGCCGCGGGCTTGAAATGGGCCTCGGGCTGCCGGCTGATTGACCGACATCATCAGCCGCTCCTTTTATGCAAACTGGAGTCTGGTTTGGTTCTTTTTAAATCGCAGAATCTCCTATATAATGTGTAATGTCACCACTTTCCCATCTGGTATATCTATCAAGTCATCAAGACGGTGAAATATCTTCCTTTTTAAAATGGGGCGAAGTGGAAAAGGGCAGCGGGTGAAACCGACGTTCGCTTTTTTTCTTCCTGACAACCATGTGAGAAACGTACTAAGTTGTTTACTCCCGTCTTGGGCCAGAAAGACTTAAACGATTATAAACGCGTCTCCATCAGCAGCAGCTGGCTCGGTCCGGCTGCTGCTGATGGAGACTGCGGTCTGCCACATCTAATGGCAGCGCCGGGGGCAGAGCGACCCAGTGGGGTGGGGGTGGGGGGGGATGTCACCCAGAGGTGGCACCACGCTAACAAACGTAGAATAAACCGCGCCTTCATTCCTGCTGAACTGGACCTGGCTCTTTAAAACGACGTGCCTGTCTGCGCGCGTGGAAAACAAGTGGTTTTCATGCAGTAGTAAAAACCAACAATGCTACCAGGGAAGACGAGAACAGCTGACTGGTGGTTTCCAGCTGAGAGGGAAGGAGACGCGCGGCGTTCCCCTCCAAGCCCAGCTGAACGGGCGATGGCCTCTGGAGAAAATGTATTTTTAGGCAGGCGTTTGTCTCAGCTGCCAACCTCTGCAGAATACGCTTAGGGTCTGAGAACGGATCACGTGCTGCTTTTCTACGAACTCACACAGCCTCCGGTAGAGAAAGAGAGTACCAGCGAACCAAGAAGCATAGCTGAACTGGAAACTGGAGCTATGCTTAACCTAACCTGCCCCCCCCCCCCCCCCCCCCCCCTCCTCCTCTCTGCTCTAATTAGGCATACATGTCAGCAGCAGTGGGCTGGCGTAGCTGTGAACTCGTATGATGCCTTGATCTTTTACAGTCAGGCTGTCTGCCTCCATCCTGGCACTAAAAAACTCAGCTACCATGGCTACGGCCGCGCATACCAGCCCTCGCCTAACGCTGAGCCCCCCCCACCACCTCCAGCTGTTTACTGTAGACACAGGCCACGCCTAAGCCCTCTGCTTAGTGCGCGCTTCCTCTTAAAACTCCTGCAAAACCCAAGAGCCTGTCAAATAAAAAAAAATAATTGTTGAATTTACTCCCAGTATGTTAGCCTGGATCTTCTCTTTTTTTTTTTTTTTTACTTTTCAAAAAAGGGAACATAGGTTATGAATCATTGAGCCAATTTCCCCCCGGATGTTTTGGGAAGGATACGCATGAATAAAACACGTCGTCCCGTTTTAAATACGCTGCTAAAGAGGACGTTTGCTACGACTTTTCAACTACATTTCCTTAAAACGATCATCATATAGAATATGTATCGGGGAAGGCATGAAATCATTCGGACATCGCTTAAATGTTAAAGAGATCACAAGAACTTGTCACAGCAACAATTAAAAGAGCAAAAGAAAAACATCTGATATCTTATGGTTCAACTTCCAAATAAAAGCGTCTTACTGAATATGAAGTCTTCAGAGACAGAGGAAAAGCCGTTCATAGGATTTGATGCAGCAGGCTGAAAACTTTCACTCTTATTAATATGTAAAAACAACTAAACCCCGCATGGCTACCCCTCAGCTAACTCAAGGCCGTCACTTCAGCGCGTCGCATTGAAAGAGCAGAGAACGCCACTCCTGCGTTCGCCACGCCGTCCAATCAACCTTCTGTCGTCTGCGCTTAAAGATTTCTCTAAAAGCGCATTACTAACTAAAAAACAAAAAAAAAGGTACAAGACCACAGCAGCATGTTATATAAAGCTACTTCCCAAAGTTGGGCCATAAAAACCGATAAAATGATGCGCAGGAGTCACTGCGTTGCGTAACCGTCCGCGGCTGTTTTGATTATTGATTGCGTAAGTGCTAAACTAAGCCCACGAGGGTGCATTAAAAACAACCTACAACCTGCATACCCCCCCCCCCCTCCAATCACTGCAGCCTTTCCTCTCCTCATTTCAGCCACCAGCTCCCTCCTTAAACTCCCTCTGCAAACACTGAGACACTCGTCAGGAAAAACCAGAAATAAAAACCTCTTCATCCAACGGGAAAATAAAACTGTGATATTTGCCACCTGTCCTGTCTGAGGCGCACCGTTCTTAAAGCAGCATGGTACGAGGGGCCTGGAGACGGGGGTGCTACCTCCTCGCCCCGCTGCGTCCCGGATCTATAAAAAGACCCCCGAAGTGCTGCTGCAAACAGCACAGAATGCCCCCATCAACGCTGCCATCCCATAATTCAGACGCTTGCCATGTTTTCTGCAGAGGACATGTGACGCGTCGCCTCTCGCACCCGTTTTCAGTCCGTCGGGGGTCTGCAGGGGGTCGGGTGGCCCTGACCCCTGCAGACCGACTCTCCACCCCCCGTCGCTCCGCCTTGCCCCCCCCGCTCGCTGACGGAGCCCCCCCCCCCCCCTGCTTTGTAATTAGCAGCGCCGCCGACATTCTTTCTACCCCATAAACGCCGCCGTGTTTGTCCAACACCCGGCACTTAGATAATCTTTAACAAGCGTCACCCCTGGCAACGGGGAAAACAGTTTGGGGGCTTTAAAGTGACCGCCCCGGGCTCAGAGCGGCCCTCACCCAGGCCTGGAATGTAACAAGGTGGTAGGAGGCGGTTTACGCTAGCCGCCTCTTTACAGCGGGTCCAGATGTTTGCTCTGCTCCCAGGGAGCTTTGAGACATCTGAGCACGCCGCCGTTACTCACCTAGAGACCTCGGAGCGCCTAAGAGGGCAGGTACTTCCACGTGCTGACGAAGGCGGTGGGAATGAGCGAGTACGGCACGCTGGTCACGCTGTCCCAGGAGTCCGACGACGGATCATAACAGTCCAGCGTCTTGCACCTCTGCGCGCCGAAGTAGCCGCCGACCACGTAGAGGCGGTTCCCCGACGCCACGGCGTGACAGCTGATCCGCTTGGCCGTGACGTCGCCGAACTTGGACCACTGGTACGTCTCGCTGTGGAAGCGGTACGCCGAGCTGGCCGAGAACTCCGTGTCGCCCCCGATCACGATGACGTGGTTGCCGACGACGGCCGCCGCCGTGTAGCGCCACAGCTGCGGGCAGGCGGCCGGCACCGACCAGCGGTTCTGGCAGGGGTCGAAGCACTGCACCTTGGGATACTTGTCTCTGTTCACGCTGGTGCCCCCGAAGGCGAAGAGTTTGTTCTTGGCGCCGACGACGGCGGCGTTGCTCACGCCCTCCCTGAGCGGGGCCACCAGCGTCCACTTGTTGCTCTGCGGGTCGTACTGCTCCACCTGCTTCAGCGACACGGACGGCGACGCGGGGAAGGAGCCCGCCTGCGACGTGTGCCCCCCCACCACGTACAGGATGTGGTCCAGCTCCGCGGAGCCGTGGCCGAACCTGGCCACCAGCATCGGCGCCGCTTTGGACCACTCGTCGTGCAGCGTGTCGTAGACCCAGACGTCCTTGGAGGCGCCGTTCTCAGAGCCGCGGCCTCCGGTCACATAAACCTGAGGCGCACAAACAGAAAACCGTCATTTGATCCGAAGGATGTGCGCACAGGAAGTAGGGCTGAACAATTAATCGCATTTTCAATATAATCGCAATTAAAAAAAACGCAATTTCCAAATCGCAGAGTCAGCAATATTTGGCTATGTAACAATTAGTGAATCAGACACGTCCTTTAGGTGTCAGTAAAATGTTTAAAGTGGGTTTGCCTCCACATGGAAGGGAAGACAGTTGCAGCAGTGAGATAATCTAATTTTATTACTTGTTTTAGAGTTTATATAATCATACATAGCATTAAGTACTGGTCAATCAGTTTATTACATAGACTTGCTTGTTGGTTGCACTTTATGTTCAACAAGGATTGATGTCCCAATCATTTAAAAGCTGTTCTCTTGAATAATATTCTGATTAATAGAAACATTAAAAGTTCTTGTTTTGAATAGTCCTTGTTTACAAACATCCATTTTTGTTGCTTGTGGTTAATGCAGAGAAAAGTCAAAATTGCAATTTTGGTTGAAATATATCGTAGGCAGAACGCAATTATTTCTGCTCTGAGTTTAGATGCTGCGGGTGTTTTAGCAACTAATCTGCACAGCGAGGAAACAAAATGATTTGTTGTTTGTATATGTTTAAAAAGACATGATAAATTAAACTGGGGAAAAAATAAATAAATAAAAAAATCGCAATATTAAGAAAAAAAAAATTGCAATTAGATTATTTTCTAAAATCGTTCAGCCCTAACAGGAAGTCTGGACCACACGCGTACCTTGCAGCCGATGGCGCAGGCGCTGCACTCCTTCCTGGGGCTGGGGATGTCCGTCTTGGGCGTGATCTCCTTGGTCTTGTTGTCGATGACGTAGACTTTGTCGCACATGAACGTCTGGCCCCCCAGCAGCAGCAGGGCCTGGCTGACCTTCCGGGGCCGCGCGCAGAACCCCGTCACGATGCCGTCGTTCTGCAGGATCCTCATCTTGCACCGCACCGCGTCCTCCACGATCTCCCGGCCCACCTTGTGGCACATGACCAGCTCCTCGGAGGCCACGTTCTTCAGCAGGTAGGACTCGGGCAGCAGGGCCAGGCGCACGCAGCGCAGCAGGTCGGGCAGCTCGCCGTGCCGCCGCTCCATGTCCGCCTTCACCCAGTCGATGACGGCCTCGTACACCAGGCTCTCGTCCTCCACCTCCAGCTCCTCGCTGAGGATCAGCTCCTGCACCTTGTCTCGGGGCAGGCTCAGGAAGTCCTCCGTCCTGAAGAGGGCGGCGAAGTTGGCCAGGCACATCCTCCACGACAGCTCGTACAGCCGCTGGCACTGGTGGGCGTCCGACAGCAGCATCATCCCCAGACAGTTGGACGGGTGCAGGTTCTTCTCCAGGAAGTCCGCCGCCGCGTCGCGGATGTCGTGGAACTGGAGCATGTCGCCGGCCTCCAGCAGCGACTCGGCGTTCTCCTCGTTGATGATGACCCGGGCCGAGTAGGCGTAGTCCAGCAGCAGCTCCAGCACCTCCGGGTGGAGGGAGTCGTGGAAGTTGACGTCGGCGTCGCGGCTCTCCCGCAGCCCGCCGCCGAACATGGCCTCGAAGTAGCGGCTGCAGGAGGCCAGGACGGCGCGGTGGCACGGGAAGGAGCGGCTGCCGGCCTTCAGCACCACGTCGGTGAAGACCCGCCGCTTGCGCAGCAGGTTGAGCTGAGTCAGCAGGCTGTCGGCGTGCGACGTCTTGTGGAAGAGCTGGATGTTCATGGAGCCGGAGCTGGAGCGCGACTTCCTGTTTTCGTGGTTGCTTACCGACATCCTGACGCGGACCTGGCGACGGACAACAGAAGAAGAAACAGAGAAGGTCAGCGCACCGGGTCAAACTTTTTTTGTTATGTAGCGTTTGCTTATAATGGGGAAGACGTCAAAGCCAAAGGAAGGGAGCAGAAAGGAAACAGGATATTTAGACAATGGATAATAATATCTCAATATTTTAGGCTGAATGTAGATAAACGATATCTATTCTGATATGTTTGATATGTTGCTCAAAGTGCTGAAAGCCTGACTTCCTTTAAATCTAGAGTAAAAACATATTAGTTTAGGACTGCCTTCGACTGTCCAACTTAAATATTTTTACTGAAACATAATTATTCAACTGTGTAGTCCGACTCTTTTTAATATTTGCTTTTAGTTTCTATTCTCCCATGTTTTCGTTTTGTTTCTACATTGTATTCCAACTTGCTAATATTCTGTTTTACTTTCCTATATTTTAATCATGTAAAGCATTTTGCATCGTCTTTGTACTGAAATGTGCTACACAAATAAATGTGCCTTGCCCAATCAAAGCTTTGTCACAAATGTCTCACAGGCACTTTTTTTTAAAAACACACAGCTGTAGATGGAAATGATCAACAGCTGAAAAATGACTTACTGGAATACAGAAAAGTGTAATTACAATGCAACGTCTCGATATAAACAATACAGTCTATTTTTTTAAAATCTTGATATATTGATAGATGGAAAAAAAATAGATAGTTGGACAAAGGGACGGAAGGATGGATGACTGGATGGTGGACAACAATGCAATAGAAATATATTTTTGCAACACAACTTTTTTCAATAACGCCTCCGATATTTCAACATGCGTTACAGTCGTGATTACAGCATCTGTCACTGAGTGACAATTCGGCTTTTATGTTATTTTTTTTAACGCAAATATTTCTGAAGCGTTTTATAAACATGGCAAAATAATTGTCCGTACAGGCTTTCATTTAGATTTTTTTATCAATATGGCAACTATACTGCATAGACTGAAATTAAGACCTAATTATATCGCGGTACAAGTCTCGGCCACGTCGTCCAGACTTTATTTACATATCTGGATGGACAAAAAGGCAACATTTAAAAAAGGGATGGACGTGTAATAAGACAAAGAAATGTATAAATGGACGGAGAGACAAACGAACGCATAAACAGATAATTATGGATGTATAGCTGGACAGAGGAATAGAGGGATGGAAAAACCAGACCGCCTAACAGAGGAACGAACAAACAAGACGGAGAAGTAGCCAATTAGACAAATAAATGTATGAACGCACAAACACATTCAGTGGATGAAGGGATGGGGGGATAAACCCAGTAAATAGACCAGGGGGACGTTGTGCGGAAAGCCTTTCCACCCCCTTTTACCTTCTGGCTTTATGAATGAATAAAGCCCAGCGGCCTGGCCAATGATTGCTCACAAATAAATAAAAAACCCTTGCATCAGCTGAACGGAAGTGGACTTCAGACTGTATGGAGATGAAAGGAGATCAGATAAGGAGCACTCCCACTGGAAAAACCACACTGTGTGCCACAGAGATATACACTGGAAAAAAAAAATCAATACAACATACATCACTGTCACACCTCAAAGACAAAAAACAAAATAAACAAATAAAACAACCTAGTCGTCTTTTGGAGTGTAAGCTGAAGAACACCTGGGTTGTGTTAATCTGATCGCCATCTTACTGCCCCTATAAGCAACCTGTGAGTCGCCTCCAAAACTACATTTCACATTCCTCCATGCTGGTTTCTGGCCCTCAGCTGGCTGTCGATGCAACACGGTGCCAGGGGCCAAACGCTTTCTGTGTAGGGGACGCCTCCAGAACCTGACTATAAGACATGATCCAGATCATTTCAAGGGTTCGGCTGGATCATCGCACCTCCTCATGGTGATTAGCTCCCAGAAGGAAAGGAAGTCCAGGGCTTCACAAAGCCCGTCCTTCCTGCTCGAACGCGAGCAAATAAATAGCTTCCGCTTTAAAGCTCCTTTTGTGGCATAGTAGATAAATTTAAGTCGGCTATTCACTCCGGCTGCAAGGGGCCCCGGGCCTCCGCGGAGAGGGGCTCTAAAGGAGGGGGACCCAGCTGGGTTTTCTGTGCAGAAAACGGGAAGTTCTGGTCAGCAGTTCACCATGCGTCCCAACTTCCCTTCCCCAAGTTAGCATAACAGCCGACATGAAAGCGTCCTGAATTACAGCCCGGAGCCAGACCCCCCCTTTTTTCTTTTTTTTTTCTTCTTTTTTTTTTCCAGACACACGCTTTTTTAAAATCAAACCACCGCGTCAGACGAGCACAGAACCCGTAACTTTAGGTGGAGGATTAGGCGTCTTACCGTTGACGCGAGCAAGCAGGGCCGATCCGGGATTCCTTTATTCTCCTGGCTACAACTTCGCCTTCGGTCTCCTTTGAAGTTGCGCCGCCGTCTCTAGGCAAATCTGCCGTGTAAATTCACAACTGAATCCGACACTGAACGGCTGGGAGACGGTAAGGACGGACGGGCCATTTGTTTGCTCTAAAACTTCGGGAGTGCGTCCGCGTCGGAACAACGTGAAAAGTTAGGTCGCTCCGAAGGTCGACGACGGTTGAAGAAGCTCGACTGACTGGCGGAGCGAGTCTGAGGAGAGAGAGAGCCGAGGGCAGCCGTGGGGCTCCGCTGGCTCCGCCCACTCCGCCGCAGCTGACCAATCAGCGGCAGCCTCCACTGAAAAGCCTCCTCTTGTGTTCGTTCCTTGTTGTCACAAAGCGCTGCAGTAAATCAGCCAGAGACACCTGTCCCTGAGCGCCTCAGCTGACTTTAACAGCAACTTTCAGCTCACGAAGGGAGCTGCAAATCTCCTGTAAACGGATTCGTTCACATCGCCCCTTAATTTTCTATGAAACTGAAATCAATTTCTTGTGTTGGCTACTCCAGAACGATGACTTTGATGTCCTGTACCCAGTTTTTGTTGGTGAAGGTTCTCAGTCATCCACAGGGGCGGTTCTAGACCAAATTTACCACGGGGGCCAAGGTGGGGCCAGTGTTTTTTCACTGGCACAGAACAAAAAAAATTAAAAACAGTAAAATGGCAATATTTAACTATGTAATAATATTAAGTGAGCCACTTGTGGCTCTGGAACTGCAGGTTTCAGACCCCTGATCTAGTAGTTGAAAACTTTGCCCCCTGCTCAATATGGCTAAAGCTAAATGTGAAACATCTTAAGTTTTAAATTCTTTAAAACTTAAGTAAAGCTATATTGGTAAAAAAAATATTGGTCAAAGTGACCAATCAGTTATGGTTTCTTTGCCATTGCAAATAGTTATGAGAAGTTTATTTAACATCATGCTTTTAGTACAGGGGCCATAACAGGGGCCAGGGCCATTTCTGCAGGGGCATGGGCCCCTGTTGGCCCCTGTCATCCAGGTTATGATCAATCCAATCCAAAATCCTTGATTTGTGATTATTTTGGAGGTATTGCCCATTTAAAAGAACCCCCCCCTGGCTGACGCTGCTTCCATATGCCGGCATAGTGTTGTTTTTGTGTGTGTGTGTGTGTGAAATGCATGGGTCAACAACCTGATGCTGCTACCTCTGTATTTCACAGTGGACAGGACATTTTAGGCCTTAATAACGTTGCCCTGTGTCCTCTTAATAAAACAACGTGCCCAACCATTTAACTTTTTGTTTCATTAGACCATATGACATATCCCTAAAAAATGCAGGTATTTGTCCCTGAGGGGTTTTGCAAACTATAGTTTATGTTACTAATGGTGCAATGGTTTCTTCATGTCTGATTGGCCATTCAGCTCATGTTGGCACAGGACTTGCAGTCTGGGTAATGGAACTTACTCACCAGCATCTTCACTGGGACCATTTCTTTTGTCATGATACACACATTTTGCACCACAACACATTCATCTCTGAACAGTAAGATGGCTGGACATTCCCATGGTACTTGCATATAAATGTTTGAATGGATAAATGTCGCAACTTCTGGCATCTAGAAATTATGAACCAGATGTCCACCCCTCTTGATATTATTTTTTTCCCCCCAATGATACCACACAGGAAAGCAATATTTTTGACACGTTGCTTTAAAATACATTCAAGAGTGTGCCTGCATCTAATTAAAATGTTGTGGAATCGACACATCAGAAGCATACAAAGTAATCAAAACACTCAAACAAATTCTCTCTCTCGCCTAATATTTTGGTATTTGACAAAAATAAATAATTTTGGCAACCTTACTTAATTCTCAGTGTTTCTCACTGAATTTTTTTATGTTTCTTTTTGAACAGTAGATCTGGTTTCAACTGTATATTTTGACTGAATGGTCTCACACTTGCTATTACTTCATTCAAAAGCTTTTTCCTAAAATTTGCATGCTTACTCAGATTTCTTGTCAGGATCTCTCCTCAAACATATGCTGCATATGTTTGGGCAACTGCTAGAAAGTTAGAAAGAGCCAGCCTTGAGGGCCATATTTGTTGTGAGATACTCAGGTTGCAGAGACATGTCCTTCAAAATGTCACAGGAAAAAAATTGTTTTGGTGGGTGAAACCTTTACAAAGTCTTAGTTTTAAGACATTCAACACATTATTTTTTGTCCTGTCGACGTTGAAATGTGTCACAAGCTTATGCTGTTTACCACTACTTTATATTTTCATAACTTTTGTGTAAATACCTGCTTTATGCTTAAAATACCTTCTGGGACAGTGATAACATATTATAAATAAAGCATGGTGTGCTTAGTAAAGAAACTAAGCATAATAATGTGCATCTTTAAAATACACTAATATTCTAATTTGCATAAGAAAGTCGTGAGTCTTTTGATCATAGCCATCACTCTTCGGCGACTAACTCACACCAGCGCCGGCTGAATTATTCAGGTTTTTCCGGTAAGCAGCTGGATTATTATTTCTTTACATTGTTAAACCTAGCTTCAAGAACTGAATGATACATCAAAGCCTTCACTGCACAGCCCCAAGAACAAAACGGTTGGTGAAAACTGCTTTGAATAAAAAAGAAAAACTACTTGTACTCCCAGAGTGCAAAAGCTCCATAATTTACAGCTAAATATTGTTGGAGCAATATGTTAATGCATACAGTGCCATGGACAAGTGTTGGCCACTTTTTCCCTCTTTTTCAAACTTAGATGCTTCAGAACATGAAGACAATTTTAATATCAGAAAAAGAGCCCGTACAAATCTAATCTGGATCTAATAAGTGGCTGTGTCATCTTTGCTGGCAACATCCGCCATGAAGTGTTTGTGACAACTGTCCGTGAGTGTTTTACATCCACGTGGAGGAATTCAGACCCACTCTTCTTTGCAGAATTGCCTAAATTCAGCCTCATTTGAGGGTTTTTCACTATGAACCACCTGTTTAAAAGTTGTGCAATGTCTCAATCAGATATGTCTCAGTAGATTGAGTGGACCACTTCAAAACCTCCATTTAGATTTTTTTTTGTTTGTTTTTTTAGTCTCTTGTTGGTGATCTAGCTGATGTTTTTTGGATCATTGTCCTCCTGCATAACCCACGTGTACTGGAGCCTAAGGTCATGAACTAATGGCCGGACATCCTCCGGATACTCTGGATTTTCAGCAGTCATGGTTCCACTCGTTACTGCAGGTAATTCAAGTCCTGAAGGAGAAGATCGCACCAGATCGGACAGTCACGCTGCCACCACCTGGTTTGGTTTATGTCCTTTTCTCAAATGCTGTGCTGATGTGCACCCTGACACATTGTTGTTGTTTTTTTTTTTAGAAAGTTCAGCTTTTGTCTCAGTCCAGAGGATGTTTTCCAAAAGGTGTTAAATTCTATATGTTCCCATAAAGTCTGGTGTGCTTTCCCCCCTTATTAGATTAAATAATCTATAAGTGTGGCAAATACATTTTCACGGTGGAAGTCAAGATTGATACTTGGTCCTCAGACCTGGATGTCAATCGTCTTGTGAGTTTGGGAAAAAAAAAAGGAATTAATGTCTGACTTTTTTCTTCACATTTGAACAGAAATTGTACAACTCAACTAACTCCACACAGGCCTAACTAACAGTCTCAATGATCATATGATTGGAGGTTAAGTCCTTCTGTGGCGATTGAAATAGCTTCTTTGCTCAAAATTCCTGACATTTTCTGCAGGATCTAAGTGCTTGTGAGGTTTAAAAGAATTTATAAGGAATGCCCTTGCATTTCAGGCAGGCTCCCCAAACATAGAAATAAGATCAGTGTATGATCAGCCTAATTCAGCATGCGCACACGCAGAAATCGAGGCTCAACGCTGAACAACAGAAAGTTGCTTTAAAATAAAAAGGTGTGTGTGTGATTTCTTTGATTTTTTTTGAGTGACAGATATCTTTAGGTATTTGAGAAATTAAAACCATCTTTCTTGGGAAGTGCCTCAACTTGTCCAGACGTGTATTTAATAACATGAAAGAGAAGCTGTACTGTATTTAGGTGTGCCAGTTTCTCCATTGTGCAACCTGCCTCTTTGGTTTACTGAAGGAGCAGAGTCATTGTTCATGCCATTAGCCGTACCTGCTTTTCTTGCTTCGACAGGTCCAAAAGCATGCACTTCAAAGGAATTATGAGAAAATATCAATTATTTGCTTGATCTCTAATATGCATATATTCTGGGAGACCCTGTTTTTTTTGTTGTTGCCCTGAACTGAGTGACCTCCAGCAGCAGGACCCCCGCTCCCAGAGTAGATTCCACACTTCTCAGGTTTCCCCTTCTCCTCCATGAGCGCTTCGCTCCCTTTTTCTGTCACTCAGCAGCTGCTTCTGAAGCCTCAAAGCTGCTGTTGTTCCTCAGCTGTCACAGTTTGTGTGCATATGAGCATGTCTCTGTGTGTTTTTCAGTAATCTCCCTTTTCATGCGCTTCTTCTTATTGTCTCCATCATGATAATCCCCAGCATCAGTGCCACTCACGTCAAAATAGTATACAGTGCCATGCAAAAGTACCCGTAGCTTTGAGATTTTCCACATTCTGTCGCAATACAACCATAAACTTCAATGCGTCCTATTGTGGTTTTGAGTTAGACCAACACAAAATGATGCAGAATTAAGAAATAGAATGGATATAATACCCAGTTTACTATTTTTTGAGAATAAGGAATGCATCTGTTTGTATTTAGAACCCTGAATCCAACACTGAGAAATGCAGTTTCAATCATTGACTTTAACAAGTCTAATTAGCAAATGGTGACTCTGGAGGAGCTACAGTGGTCCACAGCACAGGTGGAACATACTGGCCTTTGTGGAAAAGTGGCCAGAAGAAAGTTGTTATTCAAAGAGTGTCCTTTTGCAATTCACAACGAGCCAAATTAGTCAGATTGGACCAAAATCGAACTGCCACGGCCTTCTACATTTGACAGAAAACTAGCACTACATATCGTCCTGAACACACATGAACCACCCCATGGTGAAACGTGGTGGTGGCAGCATCATGGTGTGGGGATGCCTTCCTCCAGCGGGAACACGAAGGAAGAGCTGATGGGAGGATGGATGGAGCTGAATGCAGAAAAATGCTGGAAGAACATAGGTTAGAGGCTGCAAAAAAACTTGAGCCTGGGTTTAGAGATGCACCGCTCGGCTGAACAACGTCCCCAAACCATCGGCCACAGCTACATAAGATTGGCTTAGATCAGGGGTCTGCAACCTGAGGCTCCGGAGCCCGCAAGTGACTCTTTGGATCTTCCACAATGGCTCGTAAAAACTTTGCTTGAACCCATGAATGTTTTATGTGTAAATCTAATAGCAAATGCACTTTTAGCAGTTTTTACATGGAATAAGTGCATTAAATCTACATAACAGAATGACACTAAAAGTACCTTTTTTAAATCAATGTTTCTTGCCATTATAGCAAACTATATGTTTTTTTTAATAGAAATTTCCACAATTATCAAGATCTCATTGAAGAAATTGTACCCAAACCCCCTTTTTGTAACAGTTTTGTATTTTTAATGCTTTATTATGAACACATTTTCTTTGGAAGATATCTTTTAAAAAGTTCATGTAACATCTGCAGCTATATGCAGCTCTGAGTGAGCTTTTAGCGAGCTGGACTCATGGTAAAAATGACTCTTTGGATCTTTGGATTCTTGTCTTTGAATGGATCAGTACGAATGCAGCCATGATCCAACTGGATATCTGCAGCAAGATTGAGAATATTCCTGTTCAAGGGTGCTCTCTATACAATCTGACAGAGCTTAAGCTACTTTGCAAAATGAAGAACGGGGAAAAGTTTCAGTCTTTAAATGTGCAAAGCTGGCCAAAACACACCCCACAACTTACAGCTATAATTGCAGAGAGGTTTTGACTCAGGGAGAGTAACTTTAATATTTTTTAATTTATAAAAACAATTTGAAAGCATGTATTATTTTTCATCCACTTCAAAATCATACTCTTCTTAGTCGAGATATACCACATAAAATCACCTTGTTAATTGTGGTCATAGCAGGACAAAATGTGAAAAACAGCAAGGGGTGTGAATCGTTTTGCAGGCTTTGCGCCCGTCTCACACTTGGAGGTCCCAAGCGACAGGGTGTAACTTCAAAGTTCAGCATCACTGACCGCATGCCCTTGTAATTTATATTTTCATAACCGTGGCTGCCTGGGCTCGCTGGAGCCTTGTCCAAAAGCTGACTGGGCCATATGCTTTCATACACACAAGTGTGCTTTAAGGAGATTAAGATTTAAAAGAGATTAGATTAATGAACTCATGATCATAATCTCGGGTTAATTCATTTTGCAGCACTTTTTTTTTTTTCCAGGCAAAGCCTTCTGAGAACCCTATGCGTGTGCCTCTTTACTGGCATTGTGTAACTGTTCATTAAATACTCAAAGGCGGGCACGCCACTCATTAGACCCCCCTAATGACCCCAGCGTCAGTTCACCGCTGTCCATTTGGGGGACAGTAACCGTCACTTTGTTGTTGCCAAAGGGCTCCCTGCACCACATGTTTGCTCACTCAAAGCAGGTGGTCTGCTCACTGAGGTCAACGTCTGAAACCTTAGGAGAGGGGTCTTTATAGGGGGCCGTCTTCACTGCTAACGGCCCCAGCACTGAACAAATCAGAGGTTGTTGTAACCATTAAGGAATGCTGGTTGTTTACCTGCTCATCTTGGGCGAATTGTGGAAATGTTGGTGTTTAACTGCAAGGCCGTTTTCCCAAGTAAAGCAGTATTTTTTTTTTGCATTGGATTAACTGCACTAAGCGTTGACATCCAATAAAAAAACATAAATGTTTTGTGAACGCCATCAGTATTTGTTGGTGCAACATTTAGAAAAAAATGCAATAGCAAATTATTTTGCCCTGATTTGGCTGTGTGGAGTGGTGTCTCCATCTTGTGGTAAAATGTTCTATAAGTGTGTACGATGAGGGTTTAAGATTTTAGTCAAGCTGGTCATTATCTATGCAGCTATCCCTGGTTCCAGCTCACTTTAGGGTTCTTACTTTTTCCTCTAGCGCCGCCTTGAGGGGGATCTATTGTAGTGATGTGTAGAAAAACTGCTGAAGTATTTGCTTGCCAACACAGTTAACACAATAAGCTGCAATAAATACATGTTAATACGCAGCTTTGTTCCATTTTTGAGTCTTTCCCGACTCTATTCAAAGTTTACTTCTACTACAATATCTAAAGGCACATGGGTTTGCCAAAGTCTTGGACCATTTCAGTTTTTTCTTGAAATCATTTAAAGTCATCTTCAGCAATAGTCTTGAGGGTTTCTGAAGAGTTTCTGACCTGTGGCTCATTCAGGCATTAAAACACAGCTAAAGTCACAGGACAACACTTTAAAAGCTCTTGAATAATAACTAAATACATAATAATAAGAAATAAATAAACCTGTAAGTACATGGTTATCTACAGCCTTTCACAGGGTTGTAAGTTACAAACAAATAGGCAATAAAGAGGAATCAGTCTATTTGTTGATTTACATAAACGATTTTAGTGTCTTCACAAAATATAACCCGCGGTCAGATACAGGAAACGGTTATTAATTTTGAATTTGTTGGAACCAGACAGCATAGATCACCAGAACAGCTTTTACATTATGATTCAGTATCTTTCAGCATACCTTGCAGAGCACAGGGCACCTATACACCTAGAAGTGGACAATATAAGGGGAAAAAGCATTTCGATAAAATAAAAATTATATTGATCGATATCGATAATTATCTAAAAAATTCAAAACATATATTTTAAATGCAGCCCTGGCCATTTAATGCTGTTGCTTAATTACCTATTTTTAGATAAAGAACACTGCATTCAAACACAAGCCTATATTCAACCAACTTTCTTTTTTTTTTTTTACCAAAACTTTAAGTCTAAAAAAAGAAAAAAGAACACATGCTCTCTGAACTCTTTGAAGCTTGTTGAAGAAGCGTTCATGGCTCTGCGTTTGTGATTGGAGGGGAGAATGTAATGACTGCAGTATTAACCTACATGATAGGCTGTTTCTCTATCTTCTTTTTATTGACCCCTTTTGTTTCTATTGAACCACACGTCTATCGATCGATATACATTGTTATTGAATTACTGTCCAGCCCTAGTTCCACCTACTTACTATGTTGGTGCCAGGGGCAGCTCTTGAGTAAATGGCGCCCTGGGCAAACCTCAGCTTCTGCTGCTCTGGACCCCTACTACAGCACACCACGGTCTGACTGACAGCAAACAGAGCTGGATCGCTCTATTCTTAGCAGCATTCAATTCAATTTTATTTATATAGCGCCAATTCATGAAACATGTCATCTTGAGGCACTTTACAAAGTTACAAAGGCATTGTGCCAGTTCATCTTTAACAATAACTGTTAACTCAGCTCAGCCAGGTTTAAAGGAATTGATTCATATATATTGATGATTTCATTTTGTCTGAATTAAAGGAAAAAAAACTATATGTCATGACATCATTCACAAATTAGTGTGTGGATCATACTATTGGCTGACATTTGGACTGAAAAACGCTCTATTTGACTAACTATGGTAGCTATTTACCCTCCTATTACAAGTTTGAGCAGATGGGATTTGTCATGAAGTTTTATTTGTTTTTTTTTTGGTTTTGTTTTTTGCCCATAAACCTATTGTGCCATCAAACACTCACAGTAATAGCAAATAACTGCCACATACTGCAAGTTTAAGATTTCCTGCTCACTATTTTCACATTTTTTAATAACTCTACAACCAATTAATCGAAATAAATTTAGGTAATCTGAATTAAATGTTTTCAAAAATGTGAACTGCACTCAAAAAATTGTTGTTTTGAACTACTTTCTGTAGCACGCAGATTCTTAGCAGATATCAGGGGTACCTGAGTGGTTGGACGGGTGCAATTGTAATATTATAAACATGCTCAGAGGTCAAATGACAGATGATATATATTTTTTTTTATGTCACAGTCGCTGTGCTCACCTTCTTTTATTGCTGCCATTTGGACCAAATCAAAAACTGCCACTGTTTGTTTCCTTTTCATGGCCGAAACACTTTCATTTACCATAAACAGAAATATTAAAATACGATAAAATAAGATTTAAGATACTAAATCAAAGAAGGGCTCAGTTCTGCACACGGGAAAACTTCACTTCCCACAATGCAGAGTGCATACGTTCTACGGAAATGACGTATAGCGTCTTCCTTCTCCATCAAGGGCACTGAAAGCTGTGTGAAACCTAGCAGCTGCTCTCCACACGTGTGGCCGCAATAAACAGGTTTAATAAAGGCTCTGTGTCGAACCGGACGCCGGTAGAGATGGACGGGTTCGGGTCGGACTTCTCAGCCGGAGGGTCAGGCGGTAAAATAGACACCGGGACCATAATGGAGCAGGTTAAGGTCCAAATCGCGGTGGCTAACGCTCAGGAGCTCCTGCAGGTAAACCAATGGACCGTCGATGCTAAGCTAACTTAGCATTTTAGGGTTACATGTGAATGGGACTACAATTTTTTTTTTTTTTTTTCATGTAGCTGATGGGCTGTCAGTGATGAATAAACAGGTTTTAATGCAGCTTTGCTTTTTGTTGCCCACTCCCACGGGCTCCGGTGCTACAGTGAGCGCTGTTTTTGTGTTTCAGAGAATGACTGATAAATGCTTCAAGAAGTGCATAGGGAAGCCTGGAAGCTCATTGGACAATTCCGAACAGGTAGGTGTTTTAGCGACATGACCCACGTCTTCTGTCACAGCCGCCAACTGACTCCAGGTGACTGTGGACGTTGGTGTGGGCCTTTTACAATTTCAAGATAAAATCCTCACATTATGTTGGAGCTGCACGACAAAGTCAATGTTTGTCTTCCTCTCCTAATAACCGTGTCTAATCTCCTATGTGCACTATATGTATTATGTGCACTATATGTATTTGTTATCCTAGCTGCCCTTGGCATAAGCTAATGAAGCTGCTGCATAGCACCTCGAAGCCGGTAGGGGGCCCCCAAGAGCACTCAGAATGTCTATAAACTTAAAAACTAGTTATGTATATGAAGATCCCCGCTTTAAGCTCTGCTTTATGAATCTCACAATTTGGCAAATTGAAAAGTCTTGCAAAATTAAACTTTTTGAAGACTTTTTAAATAAGCGTTAAATGTAATCAAATATTTATACTATATGATCATAATTAATGGTGCTGCTTTTTGTCTGGTTTCATGCACAGTGTAACTACACTTTAAATCCAGTAGATTATAACCCCACTGGCCCCTTTTTATCCTTTTTTCCTTAGCAGAAAAATGTATAACCATTAGAGCTGCACTTTATTTTTTAATCACAAACTTCAATGCAATGTCGTATTTTTCAGACCATAAGGAGCAGTGGATTATAAAGCACACAGTGAATTATTGAGAAAATGTAAGGATTTATAATTGTGCCTTATAGTCCGAAAAATGCGGTATATTGCATTTGCAATAGGCCTGCTTAGATATATTATTTGGTATGAAATTTCATTTCAGGGGTCACATGTGCACCGTCGACATGACCATCATCATTTTATCTCCCTATGTCTTCACACGTCATGTATATGTTTTGTGGCTGAGAGGTTAAACTGTGTGGAGACGGGTAAGACCATTATGATTAACAAAAACCAAGAGTTGGGGAAACTGATTCAATTGTAGTGAAAATAATCGGAAAATTAAGCAGTAGTATATCGATTCCTGATGTTGTGCAGCCGTATTAATACCACTTTTAGGCAATGAATCTTAGAACGTTCTGTCCTCTGAAATTATGCATCGTAAAATAATCCCCCTAAAAGACGCTCGTCCTGTTTTCCATTTTCGCCCTCTCCAGAAATGCGTCGCCATGTGTATGGACAGATATATGGACGCCTGGAACACCGTGTCCCGAACATACAACTCCAGGTTGCAGAGGGAACGAGCTCGCATGTGAAAAACGTCCCACAAAAACTCTCTACCTCCTTCCCTTCATCGGGCCGCTGCGCACCGTGCAACACTGATGGTCCCCATGCAGGTGGATGATGCCAGCAGCACAACCCCCCCCCCTCCCCCTGTCATACTCAAAAGACGGATGAGGCCTGTGGACTTGTACCTGTAATGGCATCTCTGTGGACATTTTTTTTTTTTTTTTACTCTTGAGGATCAGATCGCCAATCCAGTGTAATTATTCCTATGTTATATGTAATAAATGCAGTAACTCCTGGTGCAAAGGTCTGATGTTTAACTGGGGAAATAATCAGACTGAACACTTTACCTAGAAGGAAAAACAGAAGAAAACAGCTGTATATCTATGTAAATCTAAAGAAATACCCTTCTAGAAAATGATGCAATTGAACCCTTTAAATTGTCACTCAGTATCTATGCATTTTTTAATTGATCCCACCTCTAGTTTAGCTTTTTTCCCCACAGCATCCTTATCATCTACTCAAACGCTTTGTCTCTGGCTTAGCCTAAGTGGGCTGACAGTCGACGTGTTAATGTATTATTTAATTTAATTATTGGATAAAGCTTGCCCCAGGTTGCTAAGTCCTGCCATCACCTTCAGTCCGACAGGTGGAGAGGATCTATTCTCATTTGCATCTGAAATCCCGCGTCTGAGGATGTGATCGGGGCTCTGCTAAAGCGTAAAACAAACAAAATGCATTTAATATCTTCTGGTTATAATAAACACGATGCGGACTTGTCTGCCACATTAGCTGGAACTTGCAGTGACGGAGGCGTCCTTAAAGTCTCACGGCTGACATTCTCAGCCCTCCAGACAGCCTATATCAAGCTACAGCTGAGGAACAAAACTGTTTTGTCTGACATGTGTTACTCTATCTGCTGCCCTTCCACAGTGGTGGACTTGTTTCAGCCAGGCTCTGCCTCGCAGTGTTAGGCTACAGCACCGCTCTCAGCTTTGTGTGCGTCGGTCAGGCATATGTGGAAGTACAGCACTCCCAGCGTAGTTTGAGTGAGAGAATCCTGTAAGCATCGACTGCAGAGTGATTGTGTGCAAAAAAAAAGAAGAAATTATTTTAATGGAAATAAAAAAAATCAATCTGGTTAATTTTTTTCCCCCTCTGTCCCATCAAGAAACATGATTGCAAGTACACTACAGGTTTCATTTACAAAGGACAAGTAGAGCTTTTTTTTACCACATACTTTCCCAAGAGAAGTAAAGTTTATTTATTGAGTGCCTCTCACACACAAAACCATCACAAGGCACTGTACAGAAAACCAATAAAACTATTAAAGCCCATCTTTCCTTACAAATGTGACAGCATTTATTAGAGAACAATTATAAATGAGCTATTACCGAACCATATACATTGTTTATAATACAGCGTTGAAAACCAGCTGCTTGTACATATGCACACCAGACCTCAGGGAGACTTAGATCGCTACAGATGCGGACGAATTTATCGGCAAGCCTGATAAAGATGTTCCTCTATTTATCGCAGCAGAATAATCTGACACTGAAAATCTGATAAATCCAAGCAATCATTTTAATAAATTACCTCTGTGGGGGGGGGGGGGGATCCTAATGTGAAAAATAAGATCACCAGTTTTTAACACCCATGATTGTCTTGCCCCCGAGCAGGATAGTAACGGGTAAAACAAAGATCACTGTTAAAGAACCCAATTAAGAAGGGGAATATTGGGGCTTTATCAAATCACCATAATAACCAAAATAATAATAAAAATAAGTCAACCAGTTATTTGGGAGCAATGCCAGAACATCAACCATCTATCCGACTTCACAATTACGTGGAAAAATGTGCTTTGATCGGGTAAGTTTGTGCCTTCTGCTGCATACACCCCATGTGGGCTCGGCATGAAATGAATGAATGCGTTAAAATTAAATTATAGTGGAGGGTCTGTGCTGCTAAGGTGCCAGATATTCAAAATTTCATGAGAAGCTTGTGAGAGAGCGCGCCATCATGAACCTTTTGAAATGACAATCTAGTGGACAACTGCAGTAAAATGAGAGGTGGTCATTATTGGTATAATAATGAAAAAAATGTGGCCAAATCGAAAGGGTTCACGAAAGAAAATCGTCTGAGCTAAATCCTGCAGGAAACCTGTCTGGTGAATTGAAAAAAAGGATTCAGGGGTGATCTGAAGAGATTTCACAAAGAAGAATGGTCAAAAGGTATAAAACGGGGAAAAAGTGGGTTGTACAAAATATCAACAGCAAGCATATATATAAAATAGTTTGATTCACAATTTAGTTTAAAATACATTTCTTCTAAGATGTATTCCCTTTTATTAAAGTGATATAGTCAAAATAAAGCTTGCATGTTGCCAAGATAATCAGAGGGACATTATGCTACTGTGATAAAAGGAATTTAAGGCTTTTTACACATCTTTTTTTTGTCAAGCAATTGTTTCAGGGAATCAAAGAAATTAAACAAATCAGTTTTTCATATTATGAATTTATTTAATAAAGGAAAAATGCTATGCAAACCAACATGGCCCTATGTTAAAAGGTAATTACCCCACTTGTTAAATCATGAATTAATTGTGATTAAACAAATATCTTTGTTTCACTCACACCCAGTTTTCATTACTGCCAGATTTCTAGAATCGAGAAATCATTTAAAAGAAACCTGCCTGACGGCACGAAGTAGGCTAAAAGCTTTAGAAAAGCAAAACATGCTCTGATCTGAAGAAATCAGAGAACAAATGAGAAACAAAGTTATTGACATCTGTCAGTCTGGAAAGGGCTACAAAGCTATTTCTAAGGCTTTAGCACTCAGATGAATGACATTTAGAGCCATTATCCACAAATGGAGAGAACATGAAACTCCTAGGAGTGGCCAGCCGACCATAATTACCACAAGAGCTCATCAGTGACTCACCCAGGAAGTCTGAGATGATCTCAAAACAACAAATTGGACCACTGCAAACCAAAACCTTTCTCAGTTAAGGTCCGTGTTTGTGATTCAACCACGAGAAAAGAAACTGGGCAAAAGTGGCATCAGCGGGAGAGCTCCAGGATCAAAATGAGCGTTGAACTACATACCACAGAGAGCTTTTTTCCTTTAATAAATGCCATCATTTGAAAACTGGGGGGTTTGTTTTAACTCAGGTTATCTTTGTGTGACACATTCGTATTTTTTTTTTTGATGATTTGAATCATTCTAGTTCCTCAAGAAAAGAAAAAGTGAAAACGATAATTTTTTTTAAGGGGGAAAGCTGCCTAGTAAGAACTATATGTCACGGCACAAAGCACTGCTGCACAATCAGGTTGCAATCAGAGTTTGGAGGCCGTGTAAAATAGGCCTTTGTGCCATACCTGAGACATCACTGTTGTCTAGAGGTGCAATGTCTTTCCAAACATCCCTGTAAATGTCAGGAAGCAAGGATCTCCAGCACCATGCTGCATCGCAATAAGAAGATCCGTGCCCCTCTCCTGTCGGTGGCTTTTAATGCTAAGGCTGACCAGTGTGCACTCAGAAAGCCACGCAGTACAAAAACAACACCCATACCAGTATTTCTACCCATCAGGAAAATAAATAAGAGCAATAAATACTTTTAATCATGCAAGTGTTGGCAGCGCGTTACCCGCCGCTTGTGATTACTTCATCAGTACATGTTGAATGGTCCATGAGACGTAGGTCGGTGTTTTTATGTTTATCTGGTCTCTGGTATGACTTTAGTCCTTGTACAGTACAGTGACGCGGAAAAGAGTTATCAGCAAAAATCCACTGTTTCCACGTGTTTTTCTTTACGGGCACTTTTTTCCTCCCCCCCTCTTATCAGAAAGGTAGGTGTGTTGATATCCATTTCCTGACAGACGTCACCCGAGTGTAAACCCCGGGAAAACCGGACCGTCCACATCCGTGTCCCCAGCTGGTCACCCCGGCAATAAACCACGGGCCGAAGTGGTGACGGCAAGTCAGCGGCCCTCCAGAATCCCCCTGGAACGATCAAGAGCCTGGTTATTTAAGCGGAAAGGCAAAACGGCGTCATCTGTCCGGTAAATAGAAATATCTGATTCAAGGCGTGCCCACAATGCAGACCCATGGGCTAAAAACCGGGCCCCTGACTGCAATAAAAAGCAACACAAGGGACACTTACAAAAATTAGAGCAAGAATTTCACATTTATTTTAGGTACAATAAAAACTATGCGTCTAACTAATACAATTTTTTTGTGGTTATGTTTTAATTTCAGAGTAAAAATGATCACAAACATTCAGCAACTTTTGGTCAAAAGCAGACTTCTGTTTTAAATTGTAGCAAGCATTTTAAAGAAAGAGGGACCGATGTCAAGTTCTTGTAGCGCACAGATCAATAAATCAATTAATGTTGCAAAAAATGTGCAAAAAAAAAGTTACTTTTGTGTGTGGCTTTCTTTTAATAAGGCAAACATGTTAGACCCTTTTCATGTCTTGGATAATAATATTTATATTGTCTACTAAACAGAGGCCACCTTGTTGGTTTTAGTAAAATAATTCATTATTTTTGAGCGAGTAACAATAAAAAAAACCTGTATATTTTGTGTAATTAATTAACTAAAGTAACGGTGCTGGGTGCTTTGACCAAGGCAGGAATGCGTTGAGTTTGTGAGGCGTTCTCACTCAACTAATCATCCACTGATCAAACAGGCTTCAGCTTTCCAGCACCCCTGAGAGCTTGTTCTCATTGCACAAAATCTGCCAAGAAAGGAACCTCCCACAAGCTTGGCATAAATCTAGCTTCCAGGTTTTTTTTTTTTCCTTCTTTCTTTTTAAAATGATTTCTCGTGGCGTTTCTTACCAGGCAGGAGTCTCGTCCTCCCTCCATAAATCCGGCGCACATCATGTTGGGAGTCAGGCCGTTACTGTACGACGGCCGGCAGTCGTCCTGCTCGATGATGTTCACTGCAGCTTTCTGCAGCAGGTTGGTCAGTGAACCTGGATGAGATAACTATTCTCAGTGGGTCGGGAATTTTCACCATGACTACAACATTTCTGACTATTAAGCGTGCTACAAAATAACCTTCAATGTAGCGTTTACAGTAGGATATTTGAGGGAATTCAGTTGTGAAAAGCCATTAATAGCCAAAAATACATTGTGAAAAGCATTTCTATATCATATGGGACTGTCAAAATTACTGACCAACTAATTACTCTTTTCTAATTTATGTACAGATGCACTTTAAGTAGCAATCAGTAAAATGTCCAAGCTGTTGAACTAATTTATTAAATTGAATATTCTATTAGAGATGATGATTATAGCTTTAACTGATTACTGTGATAAAATATCCCTATGGTCAGAAATACCTTTCTCTCATCAAAAATACCACTAAAACCTTACCTGATAAATGTAATAGTAACCCTATAACTCCAAATTAGCATTTTATTTAGCATTACTTTATTTAATCATAATAATAATTATTTTTAAATGTATAATTTGTAATACAGATATTTCTGAGACCTCTACCACTTCAACAAAGTCAATATTTTTCAGAATGTACAATTTACGATTTTTGGTCTAACGTAGTAAAAAAAGGGGCAAAGAAAATTCTGAATAGTCTGACGTTTTATTTTTAATTTTTTTTAAAGTACCCAAAAAAGATTTTTTTTTAAAATGTGAATTTTCCTCACAATTACTTGTATCAGGCTTTAAAAGGTTAAAAACTCCAGGAGTTGAACGCAGCGTCCCAGATGCTCAGTTAAGCAAGAATTTTTAACAACCTAAGAGCAACAGCAGGTGTTGAATGTAAATAGATTTTGGACTTGCTGACCATAAACAAGCTGATACTGCTTCAAACCCATCCAGTGTTGCTCAATTTAAGCAAATTTATAAAGAAAAGTAGACGAAAATACCTCCGCAGAC
This sequence comes from Fundulus heteroclitus, assembly GCF_011125445.2. Taxonomy (NCBI): domain Eukaryota; kingdom Metazoa; phylum Chordata; class Actinopteri; order Cyprinodontiformes; family Fundulidae; genus Fundulus; species Fundulus heteroclitus. The sequence goes on along the minus strand of NC_046369.1, from coordinate 19,676,299 downwards.
ATTTTAAATCCTTATTTAACACTGCCTCTCTCCCTCTCCTGTTCAGGACCTACAAGCTACACCGACATAGCATCTCCAGACCTTCTGCGTTACATTAACGCACAGTCTACCGTATATATAGCTTTCTGTATTTATATCTACTTTGTTTTGTCTGCACCATCAACACCAAGTCAAATTCCTTGTAAGTGCAAACCTACTTGGCAATAAACTTGATTCTGAATCTGATTCTGATTATTGCCTGTTATTGTGAAAGCTTGAGGGGAGTTGTTACTGTCAAGGGTGGCATAACCAGTTTTCATGTATATAAAGTAATTTGTTTTTCACGCAGGGTCAGGTTGGTTCAGATCGCTTTTTTTCCTTAATCAGAGAATCAGAGTTTATTATTGTTAATAAATGAAATCTTCCTTTAGAGAAGGCTTTTGTACACCCAATGCAGGTATGCTTTTATATACATTTGATTGATTTGATGATGGGAAGCCTGTAATTGTGAAAGCAAAAAGAGAGTTTTCATCTCTCACCTCCTTCCCTCATGGAGCCCCAGCCTGTGATGAAGCACTCTGAGTTCTCCAGGAAGAGATGCACCGGAGAGGGAAGGCACACCGGCTGGATGGTGTAGGACACGGGGGCCGGCACCGCCAGCTCCAGCAGAGCCACGTCGTGGTCCATGTTGGTGCCGTTAAAAGCCGGGTGGATAATCACTCTCTGTATGGGAATAACCAGCGCGCCTAACCCAGTCCGCAGCACAGATCCGAGGCTGACCGCCCAGTCAGTGGGACTGGAATCACTACGGAGGACCATCAATTAAAGCTCTTAGTGGTTTGTTTTATTATTGTTAACAGAGCAACACAGGGTGTAGTAGTAGTACCTATTGAAACAGTGTGCAGCGGTCAGTAACCACTTCTTGTGAATGAGCGTGGCGCCACAGCGATGCTGTCTCTGGTACTGGAGGCTGCCGATCCACGGCCACTCTCCCCTCCGGGCGGCGACTCCGCCTATGATCCGCTGAACGCCCAGCGCAGGACGGACGCCGCAGTCTGGAAGAGAGACAGGGTTCAGGAACCACGCTGTCAAAACCCAGCGGCCGCTGTGCTCCGAGCGCACTGAACCGTTACCGCAGTTTTCCTCGTCAGCCTCGTTGGGGCAGTCGCGGATTCTGTCGCACTCCGGGTTGACCTTACTGATGCACAAACTGGAGCTACACTGGAAGGTATCACTGCAGTTTATGGCTGGAATGCATAAATGTATTATTACTGTCATAATACATTTAAACAGGGTTTTGAACTCCCAAATCTGATGGCGACGTTACCAGGTACAGGTGCACCGGCTGGTTCATCCATTTCCAAGTACCCCGGCACTTGAAGGTTCCCGGAGGACTTGCTGGTCACCGGAACCGGTACTGTTGCAGCAGGCTTAGGTTGGTCGCTGAGCCAAGCTGGCTCTGTGAACTTCAGGATGAAGTTTCTGAGCTTGGTGACGCGGGCGTAAACACCGGGCCTGTTGACCTGGGCACAACCCACGCCCCAGCTCACCACCCCGGCCAGGAAGAACCTCCCCGGGGCCCCCTCACACACGAGCGGCCCCCCGGAGTCGCCCTGCGGACGACACACAGGAACGCGGGTTTAGGCTGAAGGGGCTCCTGCTGGCAGATAATCAAGTGGAGTTTATCAAAACACTGAGACACAAACATGTAAAGCGTATTTTCCGAAACGTCTGACATTTTCTTTACAGAGGTTAATAACCGTCGCTGTTCCCATTAGAGCGGATTATCACAGCAAGGGGCTGTACATGTTACAACAAGGTACGGCACATGTTTGGCCTCACAGATCCCGAATAAAGGCCAAAAGACATGAAACTATATGCAGTCTGACCTGACAGGAGTCCACCTTCCCCTGCAGGAATCCGGCACACATCATGTTCTGAGAAACGGCACCTCTGTACACGGCCGACTGATTGCAGGCCTTGGAGTCGATGATTTTAACCACCGCTTTCTGCAGTACGTTGGGCACCTTTGCTGCACAGCAGACGGAAAATGCAGAAAGAATCAGCAATCAAACTTTGTAAGATTGTATTTTTTACTTCTAAGTTGTTAAGGTAAATCAATTTGGAAATGAGTTTCTATCTTCCATCAGTGTGTTAGAGCTTTGTTATGTAAAAAAGATCAACACAAATCCCAAAGTGGTACTGTTTAAAAAAAGAAAATCAAAAACCAGGGTTCAAGTCCCAGCCAGGGGTCTCTTTTAGCATTTTCTAATAAATGCACAGTGCATGTGTGGTTTTTCTCCAGGTACTCCAGCATCATTCATCCTATACAGTGTGCAAAATACCTGTCAATATTTGGGGGGGTCCCCATCTCCCGATTGTTACGCAATACCGATGTACATTTTCTCAGTATGCAGTAGGCCTATAACATTACAATGTCAAAGTCAAAGTTGGCTTTAATGTCAATTCTTCACATTCACCAGACATACAAGGACTCGAGAGGACGTTTCTCATTCACCAACAGTGAAACAGATAAAGTGCACAGGCACAACAGATAAGATCAGTTCCTAATACTAAAATATAAACATTTTTAGTATTAATTGTTGTCAGCATTACGTCTTTCTTCTGTTTGGCACGCACATGCCTAATTTGCATACGCAAACAGGATTGGCTGGCTCCACTTGGCAAAAAACAGAACATATTTCCCCCTGGGATCATTAAAGTATGTCTGATTCTGATTCTGATATTTGTGAATAAATGTTTTGAATTTTAAATACTGGACATGTTGAGCTTAAAAATTTTTTAGTGACCATTAGTGACAAAAAAATATTTCATTTTTAATTTTTTTGACACAATTTGAGACCCCCTTTAAATTTTGCTTTTGAGGCTTTCAGGGGTTCTCATGGGTTAATTGTTTTTTTATTTTTTTTTTTAAACATGGATGAATATAAATGCAGGCCTCGGTTTTCAGATTGCAAGATCTTCCAGTTCAAAATTATGCACCACTTTATGTTGGTCTGTCACAAAAATAGATCTTGTGGAATACACTGAAGTGTATTGAACTGTACCTTCACAACAGTGACAGTAACTGGCTGGTGGTCTAGTAGTTAGGATTCGGCGCTCTCACCGCCGGCGGCCCGGGTTTGATTCCCGGTCAGGGAACATCTTTTATTGGGGGGCAGTGGCCTAGTGGTTAGAGCATTGCGCCTGTGTCCCAGAGGCTCCAAATTAACTCCCTGGGTGTTGCACAGTGACAGCCCACTGCTCCCCAAGGGGATGGGTTAAATGCAGAGAACAGATTTCATTCGACTTCATTGGAATGTATGTTGTATGCAATGACAATAAAGATGACTATTATTATAAAAAATGGGCAGGATGGTGTCACAGTGGTTAGCACTCTTGCTAACCACTCCCTCACAGCACTAAGGGCCTTTCTGTGTGGGGTCTTCATGTTCTCTCCGTGTCTGCATCGGTTTCCTCCGGACGCTAAAGACATGCTGGTCGAGTCAGCCATTAGTGGCTCAGGCTAACCCCCCATCTGAGCTACAAAATTTCGTTGTATGTACCTTGTATGTATAATGACAAATAAAAGCATCTTATCGTAAAACCCGAAGCACAGAATAAGCAGCAGCCTTGCACCATAGATGCCAATGGTAACCAACGTAAAACACGACAGGGGACTTAAAAAAACAAAGTTAATTGAAGCAACACTGATTTCTCAGGGTTATATTCTCTGATTTATTTCGGTCTATCAGTAAACGTCTGTGTTAAACGACGGATCTGTTGCGACGCAGCGTAGGCATGTGTGCGCAAACTCACTGTTAAACTGCTCCAGAGCGCCCCACCCAGACACGATGCAGCTCTGACCCGGCTCAAAAACGTGGGACGGGGAGGGGATGCAGACCGGCTGGACGTGGGAGTTGAAGACGAGCGGCGTCTCCAGCTCCAGGACGGCCACATCGTTGTCGTTGGTCATGGGGTCGTATTTAGGATTCATAAATATCGACTTGATGTTGATGGTTTTTGACTCGGCCTCTATGCCGTTGACCAGTTTGGCTCCAACCAGGGCCGTCCACTCGCTGGGAGTAGAGGCACTGAGAAGAGAAAGGATACAGGTCTTAGACTTGACTGGAGACGGATATAAAAACGAAACAAACAAGCATATAAAATGAGAATCCACCCTTCGAAGCAGTGCGCTGCGCTGACAATCCAGCGCTCGTTGATGATGGAGGCTCCGCACGTGTGCCTCCAGTGATACCTCAGGCTGACCTGCCACGGCAGCTCCCCCTCGCGAGCGTCCTCGCCGCCGACTATCCGGCTCCCCATGGCCGGGCGTAAGCCACAGTCTGATCAGGAGGATGGTTGACATGGGTGAGAGTTTGGAATCTGTGGCAGTTTCTGCAAACCGGGCCTGCTCCGTACCAAATAAGCGTAACGAACACACGCATTCTGGAGCCGTTTTGGATGGAGGGAGCGCTTACCACAGAAAGCCTCGTCAGACGAGTCCGCGCAGTCGGGAATTAAGTCACACTCTGGGTTCTTCTTGGTGATGCATTCGCCGTTGGCGCAGGTATACGCTTTTACCGGACACCTGGCTGCAAATCCCCGATGCAAGAGAAGGTCATTAGATGAGGCATGCACCAGAATAAAGAATATTTATAAAGGGAATCCTTATATCGTAGGAGAAGAAGTGTGCATATCTGAGCGTTTTCTTAAGTTATCCGTTGCCTTGTTGAGGTTTTCACACATTTTGAGCTTTTTTCACGTTTTGTCATGTTAGAACCATAAAGGTCAGTGTTTTTAATGTGGGTTGAAAGGGGGTGTTCTAACATAAAGCACAGCACAAGTGTTAGCTGGAAGGGAAGAAATGCTTTCAAAAATGTTTGCAAATGGAAATCTGTAAATGCAAGGTACGCATTTGTATTCAGCCCCACAATCACAGTGAATACTTTGCAGAACCACCTCATGCTGCAACTACGGCTGGCTTTATGGAGCACGTGTGTAACAGCTTTGCATATCTACAGATAGAAGTCCTGATCCGATTTCCTTTGTAAAACTGCTCAAGCTCAGTCAGACTGGACGGGGAGCTTTTTTTGTACGTCGATTTTCAAGTTTACAGATTTAGAGTTAGGCCAGTTTGGTCTACTAGGACTTTTACGAGGCTATTGTCACAAATAGATCTGACCAAATCTAAATTATTTAATTGTAGCTCTGGTTCTTTTAGTGTAAAGTACACATTAGCCCAAATCTGATCAACTTCCCTGTACGTGCTAGAGCCCTGCATCCCCACAGTACAATGCTGCCACCGTGTTTCTCACAGGAATAGTGTGTTTAGAATGATGTGCTCGGCTGCTTTTTAGCGTTTTGGACAAAAGCTAAAAAGTTTTGGTCTCATCTGAAAACAGCATCTTCCACATGTTTGTCATGTTTACTATATGGCCTGTGGCAAACTGTGAGCAGATCTTCGGATCGTTTCCCCTAAAAATAAGCTTATTGCCCCTTCTCCATAAAGTTACCTAAGTCCTCATGGCTGCTTCTCCGAATAATGTTCTTTCTTTTCACCCAGCCGGTCAATGTAGGGTTGTAGTTGTCCCAAGCAATTCTCATTACTCTGATTTAAACTATCTTGTGTGTTCCCTGGTCTTCATCTTCCTGTCTTGTTTTTCAGGGTACCAGAATAAAGGGGTCTAAATACAAATAGACACACAGCTGTACTCTGTTCAGTCATTAGCTGTCATCAGGCAACTTCTGAAGGCAATTGGTTGCACTTAGAGAAAAGGGGGCTGACTGCTTTTGCACGCCGCACTTAGCAGTTTTTAATTTGTGAAAATGTTTTAAATCATGTATAACTTTTTTTTTTATACTTCACAATTGTGTACCACTTTGAGTTGGTCTTTCACATAAGGTTGCAATGAATATATAGAGGTTTGTGGTTGTAAAGTGATCAAATGGGGAAAAAAGTCCAAGTGGTTTGAATAAAGTATACACGGGTACTGTAAACTGAGGCTAAATGTGTTTTAAATCTACGTTTCTAAATTTAATAAACAATTTTATTATCTTCGGGATACATTAAAATTGAATGTTTCCAAATTCAAAGAGATTTTGTAGCTTTTAAAAACTGAGAAGCTTCGTTACTCACCTGCCATGTCATCTCCGATTACATAAAAGGACTTCCCCCTGGCTCCTGCGGGAAGGGAGAGACAAACATTTATTCCTTTAGTTTGAGATTAAGGTCCCAGATCCGTATTTCACTCAGTGCAATGCATCGTGATGATGGCTTCGTTACCCAACAAGACGATGGAGCTGATCTGTCCAAACCCAGGCACCTCTAGTGGTTTCCCATGCAGCGCCGAGCCGAGCCCTGCTCTCAGCAGGTCCTGAACAAAGTTGTCTGAATACTGCTGGATTTTGGACACCCTGAAGAACAGCCTTAATGTTGCCATCACGTCACCATGGGTGTTACTGTAAACAAGGGGGCAAGAGATCTGTTTCAGTATGTCTCCCCAGATGTTTTCTCTTGGTTAAACTACCAGTCTTACTTACCCATAGGCAACAATGTTGCAGTCCTCGTAATGATTTGATATAGATGAGGCAGTGAAGATATCTTTAACCTGAAAGACCATAATGGGTAACACTGTAATCCTTCTCGTGTTACGTTTTTGTGTTTTTATGTTGCTTTTCAGCCATCACCTTGGACTTTAAAGCCGAGGAAAGCATTATGGAGAAACCAGAGCTTTCATCCTGTAGATCTGGATTGTACTTAAGGCCCTTCAGCTCCACTGTCTCCAAAAAATCATGTGGCTCCTCCAGCAGGTATGCTGGCGATGAACAAGGGGAAATATATGATATATGTCATGGGTAAACAGAAGATTATAACAAGAATTTACAAAGTAGGATTCACAAAAGCACAGAGAAAACATGCAAATCCTATGAAGGCCGGGATGCAAATCCAGGATCGTCTGGCTGCTAGGCAACAGTGCTATCAGCTGTGTCAATGCGCAATCAAGACTTAAAGAAGTCTCAAAATAATTTGAAACCAGCGTTGGAGAAAAGTACTCAAGTGGAGAACATTATAAACAGCCGTCACCATCCCCAGATCTGGCTGTCCAAACCAGTTCACCCTACGAGGAAATGCTAAAAGAAGTCTCCAGAAACCCTAAAATGTGATAAAGACGACCTACAGCAGGTTTTCGCCATTGTTGATCTGATGGTACGTGGCTTTACAATCAAAAAGAAACTGCCCAAGTTTAACTTGAATGGGAGCTGTGTGAGGACAAACCCATAACTCTATATTAAGTTATACTGAAATTACCAAAGAGAATGTATAAAACCAGGACTTAATGTTCTTTGGATAGATGAGCCTAAAATTCTATTATTTGGACACCAGATCAGACTTAGACAGACGTTATTATCATTCAGCTGCACATTTAAAAGATCATTTTTGTGAATATTCATAGCAAGGCTCTAAATTACATGTTTTTGGCATTTACCAAATGCAGCATTACAAGAAAATAAAGTCTGAAGAAACTGTGAAGCATAGAGTTGGAGGTGTCACATTTTGGGGATGCTTTGATGCAGCATATGAAATGGCCATCTCAGCATTATAGAACCAACCATGAGTTGTGCCGGAGACTATTGTGCACCTGTATGGTCCTCCGCTTCTAAAGGTCAACTAGGGAAATTACAGACTGCCCAGAACAGAGCTGCCAGGTTGGTTTTACATTGTTCCATAAGAACAGACACTATCAGTATTCAACCCGTTTTCTTACATAACCAAATTGTCAGATGTGATCAGGTTCATTCTTATGTGACAAGGTTAGCTAATGGTGGTGAGATGATGTTACCACGTCCAAAATCAAATGCCTTGAAGAGAACATTTATTTATCGTGCCATCAGTTATTGGAATAATTGCCCACTGAATATATGTGAACTGAATAGTAAAGTATCTTTTAATTATTACTTGAATGCACTATTTACATTTGTGAGTAGCGAATTAACATATTTATTGTATGAAAGTGAGAATTAATGTAATAGATATGAATGTAGTAACTTATTCAGAATGATTTCTGATGACATCTATAATAATATCTATAATGTTTAATTGTTAAGTGATTTTTGTTTTGTCTTGTGGACCCCAGGAAGACTAGCTTGTCCCACTTTTGGTGACAGCTGATGGGGATCTTTTTAACAATAAACAATAAACTATTGTAAAATAATAAATAAAGCTGAAGCAGAACTGGACCTAGTAACATTTCAGTGATGTTAACATACCAGTAAATCCACCACGGACTGGCTGACAAATAAGAAATCAACATGTGGACCGTGTCAAAGATCTGGATCTCACTGGGATGATGTGGGGTGACTTGAAATGGGCTGAACATGCGAGAAACCCTGAAACACCTCACAGCTGAAAGTGAGGAGTGGGACAAACCTTCACGGACTCATGTCAGAGAGCCTTGTACTGAAATTAGCCTCAACCCTAAAGCTTCAGCTAAAAGGGAGCAGCTCTAGTTCTCAGGGGGAAAGTTGTCCTGCTTTCATCCTGAGCTAGAAAACACATATGGTTGGTATACAGTGTTTTGTTTAAGGAGTAAAATGAGATGAGGAATCAGTATGCTAACATATTTTAAAAAGTTCAACATTTTTTCCTGACTAAATGACTAGTGTTAATAGAACAACAAAAAGTGTTTTGGTATTAACATAACTAAGAACATTGTGCGCTGACTCACCAATAGCGAAGCCTGCACAGATGCCTACAATGAGGAAAAGGACGACGCAGGCTATGACCACGCCTTTATGGCAGCCGGTGTTGGAGGGTGAAGACGGCTGGGACCCTCCACCGCCGTCCTTACTGACGTCCATGTTGGACTCCCGGCACCAGCCTCACATTCAAATGTCTTCACGGTGATGGGTTATGCAGAACGAGCCGGGCCTTAAGATAAAACAGCATGTGACAAACTGTATTTAACAAAGAACTGTTAAAAAAAAAATCTGCACAGTTGTATATAATGTATCTCTAGATGTTGTAACACTTTTTTTTTTTTTAAAGCAGTCATGATATAATGGACCAAAACTGTTCAATCCAACAACTTGAGATGGAAAAAGTCTAGCAGAACTGCAAAGCTACCAAAGATTGGCTGACCAGGAAAACAGATGAGAACTTTCTATCAGTATTGCAGCCAAGAGGCCCGTGTCACCCTTAGATGAACTGCACAGATCCACAGCTCTGCTCCGAAAATCTCTTGACAGGACAACTGTTACTCATAGATTACAAAAATCTGGCCTTTATGGAAGAGTGGCTGCAGAAGAAAGCCATAAAAAAGTCCTGTTTGCCGTTTGGCAAACAGACATTGTATACATATTCTGTGACGAAACAGAACTTTTTGACCTAGAGGTTAAATGCTATCACACCATTCACACAATGACGCATGGTGGTAGTATAGAAGTATCATGCTGTGGGGATGTTTTTGTTTGGCAGGAAATTTATTGCTGGTCAGAGTTGACAGGAATATAAGAGGGGGCTAAATACAGCGCAATCCTGGAACAAAATCCACGAGAGGTTGCAAAAGATTCAAGGCTGAGGTAAAAGTTCACTTTCCAGCAAACATCTAGGCAGAGCTATATTATGGTGGTTTGGACCCACTGTCCTGCGTGTTTTAGATCTTTTCCTCCTGCCACACGCCTGACTTAAATAAATGGTTGATAAACAGGGTTTTTGCAAAACTTGATGCCTTGCTGAAGTATTGAAGTCATGTGATTCAGGTATGCTGGAGCAGGGGCACGTCTAAAACATAAAGGACCCGGGGCCCAGAGGACTGGGGCTGAGATATGCTGCTTTGGATCAAAGCATAAAGTTAGAATGGCCTAGTCAAAGTCCAGACATACATTTAATAAATTGTGGCAAGACTTGAAAACTTTTTTTTTTTTTTTTTTGCAGACATTCTTCATCCAATCTGACCAAGTTTCAACAATTTTTCTAATAATTTGCAAGGAAATAATGATGGCTTGCTCTGTTAAGAAGGAAAGAAAATCGAAATGCAACCCAGAGTGTATCATAAATAGACGTTGAGTATGAAACAGGTTTGTTTTTTTATTGACAACATGAGCTTGTAAGATCAATAAAAAACATTCTGACACTTCAAACTTAAGTATTACACATCGTTTGGAAAAATAATGAAAAGCAGAAAAACGCTGAGAACCGTTCACCCAGGAGTTCAGGCTGAGCTGTGCGTAAAGGACACCAAGGAGGTCATGATGTTCGCCAATCAACCAAGCTTTTTTTTTTTTTTTTTTTTAGGTTTTTTATCAGCTGAAGGATGCCTTTCTGCACTCACTGACTGAGGATCAGTGGACGCAGCAACGAGCACAAGCAGCAGCACTCACCTCTTTCTTCTCTCATTACCCTGCCAGGCGAAGGCAAAGATGACCCCGCAGTTCTCACAGGAGCAGGAACACGAGTGGAGGACAAGGGCGACGGGGGCCGGGAGGGTCTGCTATTTGCTGCAGCTGAGTCGAGGCGGGTCACATCTTTATAGCGTTGGACACTCGCCCTTTCTGTGTACTCCAACGGGCTCAGTTCAGCCTCAGAAATCCCCGCTCGGATCTCAGTCCATCCGTCCTGATCCTGTTCGGTCCCACCCTGGTGTACTCAGGGGTTTCTTCTGTCACCTGAGATCTCCCATAGTTTGCAGGAAAATATAAAACACCCACTAATCCGTCATTGCACCAGAATAGTGATAAAGATGTGGCGACTACTGAAGGACCAGGTGTCATTAAGGGGAGCTCTGCGCTTCCCAGTAAAGGGCAGCTTGTGCTCCACTGACACAGTGACTGAGCAGCAGAGGAGGGGCGAAGCCTGCAGGAATTTGGCCTTTTTATTCCACCTATTACCACCAGAGCCCTTTTCTCCAAGCCTACAGCTTCTGCACACAGCTCTGATCACATTCAAACCCAGGATCCTCGTTCAAGAAAACTGTATACAATAAAACATATAATCCAGTGTTATAGGTAATGGATATGTCCTCCATCCTTCAAAGGAACAAGCCAAAAATAAGCATTGCTATCTAGTCCCACCCCCCGTCCTTAGAGTGTTTCTGTCTTTAAGCGGTTAATACCACAAATGTGTCTTTGTGTGCGGACAAGCTTGAATGGCTCATCTTCAAACACAGAAACTCCCCTTTAAAGATCATCTTTAAAATCTTCTGTTACTGCATGAAAAGGAGAGTTTAGTGGGCTGTTGACAGATCACTGAACTCACTGCTTCTGGGAATCACTATAGGTGCGTCCCAATTAAGTAACCAAAGAGGTAATTAATTTCAGCAACTCAGTTCAGTGAGATATTATTTAGATTAATTGGTTATATGTTGCAAATTCTTCTGTGAATTTCAAGTAATATGCAAAATCGTTAATTTGTATTAGAGTTTTACCAGTGAAAAACGTTATGCACATTTGTGGGAAGGACTGCTGACTTGACAGATGACCAGAAGACAGTCACTGTCATTTGTATAGCACATTTCGGCAGCAAGGCAGTTCAAAGTGGTTTGGATCATAAAAACATAAAAACATCAAAAACACATCGAAACAGTCACCGGTTGTGGGACCAGTAGCAAACATTAAATTGTATCAGGTGAAAACATCAATACACATCAAATACGTTGGTCAGTGTTCCTGTTATTGTGGGTCAATAGCAACTCTAAACAGGTGGATTTCAGTCTTGATTTAAAGGAACTCTGTTTCGGCTGTTTTGCAGTTTTCTGGAAGTTTGTTCCAGATTTGTGGAGCATAGAAGCTGAAAGCTGCTTCTCCATGTTTGGTTCTGGTTCTGGGTATGCAGAGTAAACAAGAAGATCTGAGTGGTCTGGAAGGTTGATACAACAACGACAGGTCTTTAATGTATTTTGGTGCTAAGCCTTCAGTGACATAGAAACTAACAGAAGTATTTTAAAGTCTATTCTCTGAGCTACAGGGAGCTAGTGTAAGGACTTTAGAACTGGGGTGATGTGCTCTATCTTCCTGGTTTTAGTGAGAACGCGAACAGCAGCATTGTGGATCAGCTGCAGTTGTCTGGTTGATTTTTTTTGGCAGATCTCGGAAGCACCGTTGCAGCAATGAATGCGACTAAAAGTAAAAGCAGTTTCTCTAGATCTCGTTGGGATCAGTCTTTTAATCCTTGAAATGTTCTTCAGGTGATAGAAGGCAGACTTTGTAACTGTCTTTATGTCATTCAAGGTTCAGGTCTGAGTCCATCGCCACACCCAGATTTCAGGCCTAATCACTAGTTTGTTGTAGTTGTAATAACTGGAGCTGGATGCTAACCTTCGTTCATCCTCTTTAGATACAAAGATAATAAATTTTATTTTGTAAAATTTTGTAAATTTCCTCTGCAAAGAAATTGGCAAATTCATTGCAGGCCCTGGTGGAGTGGAGCTCCGGTGGATCAATGACAGGAGGGTTTGTCAGTCTTTCAACTGTGGTGAATAAAGCCCGAGCATTGTTGACGCTTTTGTTTATGACTTCTGCAAAAAAAAAATTCCCTTGCATGTTCTAGTGACGAGTGATAGCTTTGGAGCCTCTCTGTAGATTTCATAATAAACGTGAAGTCGAGTTTTATGCCGTTATGACAAAGTTTTCTTTCACATCTCACTAATGGGACTTTTCTCCATGGAGATTTTTTCCTACCAGACACAACCTTCACTTTAATGGGAGCAATTAAAGCGATAATGTTGGAAATCTTGGAATGGAAATTGGCTACTAACTCATATGTTGTGTTATAGCTTTGAAATGAGGTGGAGGAATATAATTGATTAAAGGTTTCAGCCGTGTTGTCTGTAAAATACAATACAATTTGTTACAATATCTGTTTTTCTAAGTGATAGGGCGTCATCAGTTACAGAGACGTTGGAAATATTTACACCATTGCTGATAATCCAGTCCAGAGTTTGTCCTCGAATGTGCGTTGCTTGTTTGATATGTTGAGTAAAACCAAAGTTATCAAGTGCATCATGCAGCTTTTTTGCATCTCCAGCTTTTGGCTTGTCAGCGTGGATGCTGAGATCTCCCAGAATTATTAAACAGTCATAATCAATGCATATAACAGATAAAAGCTCAATCAAGTCATTGAAGAATTTGTTTCATATTTTGGGGTTTTGCAAATAGTGTCAGTTTCTTTATGGCCTTTTATCTCAATTGCCAAATATTCAAAAGAGTCACATTTTTTAAGGAAAACTTACAGTTTAGTGAATCATGAAATAGTGTGGCAAGCCCTCCCCCTTCCTATGATTTCTATTTTCACTCAGAAACCTGTAGGAGACACTGATTCAATTCCATTAACTGCTGCATCCCCAACAATAACAACTTTTGCCATACATTTTGGTTTCTGGATCGCGTCTCCTGCTTCTTGTTGATGTTGATGAGAGGTGTCCGTCGTAGGCCCCCGCTGAAGAGCAGCAAACCTGTTTTTCAGAGGAATACCAGTGAAGTTTAGTGGTTTTTCACTTGGAGACATGATGTGTTATGGCTCGAGCTGGCTGATTAGATGTTCTGGAGTTACGGAGGATGGAATCATGTCAGCTCCAGGTGCTCATTTTATTCTTTGGTGCTGGCGAGGGGATGTCTCGGCTCAATGTTGGCTACACTGTATCACCTAGGTAAGGGGTGATTGAATCAGCGCCTCCTAACTACAGGTTCCTATAGTTTTCGGCTTGGCTCCAAGTCAGGTGGGTGAGCTTCTGGCAGAGGTTTTAGACATCGGTAGAATTGTTTCATTTCCAGAGCCTGCCTCAATATTTACCTCCAGCTGAGAAACCTTCTGTTCTATTGATTGAAGTCTTTGTATAATACTGCTAATGTCCCTGGTGTCAATCTTGCTTTTGTCCATATTGGAAGTAAAATAGGGCAAAAAGTAAAACAAAAATAAAATTCCCCACAGTCCTTACGTCTGAAGTAATCCAGTTATGAGGGTAGACAAAGAGTAACTATAAAAACTGAGTATTTTAAATAACTTTAACCGGTAAAACAAAAGTAGTGACAGCATGTAATTGCTTAATAAAAAAAACTGGTTGTTCAGTGTTGTACCCAAAAATATTAGAGGAAAGTTTTGTGAAAGGAAAACATGTTAGAAAAAAAGAAGCAGAAACAGGGATAATTGAAGCCATTAGAGAAATATGAACTTCATTCAAATTTGGGGGACATGTAATCATTACTTCACACACACACACACACACACACACACAAAAGACCTGTGTGCCCTGTGTTAAGCCATTCCCTAAACAGATATCAGAATCCCTATTTTCAGATGAAAGTAAACTGTATTTATTTTTGCACAATTAAGGCTCCAGAGTTTGGAGGAAGAATGGAGGCCCAAAATCCAAGTAGTTTAAATCCCAGTGTGAAGTTTGTAGCATCGGTGAAGACTTTGGGAGTCACCTGCAATTTATCCATTGTATTCAGTCCAGTCATCTTAGACACCCACCAGGAAATTAATATTTTCCATACACCTTCTTCTGCTGACAAGCTTTATGGAGCAGCTGACCCTTGTTTCCTGAAGAACCTGGCACCTGCCCACACCGCCAAAGGTACCAACACCTGATCTAATTATCACAGTATCACTGTATTTAACGAACCAGCAAACTGGCCGGACCGTAACCTCCTAGAGAAACTATAGGCTTTGTCAAAAACAAAGACAGCCGAACTGACAATGCTTTATTTTATTTTTTTTAATCAAAAACAAAGAACAGTAAAAAGATACTACAAATAAAAGAAAACTGTCCCGTTAACACTTTCCAGACCTTTTGGGCTCTTCACAAACAAAACTTTGCAACATTTGCACACCATAAACAAGTAGAACTGAAGTGCATTTGATTCATTTTGCTGCTGCTGATTCTTAACTTAAGTCACTGGCCTTGTTGGTATGAATTAGAACTGTCCTGAAATGAGTGAAAAAGCAAAACAAAAACAAAAATCAAGTATGTGCCACAGAGCAACTAGCCATCTTGCTGCTGTATGAACGGGTTTGGTATGGCTTCCATGCCATCCTGAGGACAGATCAGCACTACGGAGGTTCCTCTGCAGACCACCAACCCCAGCTGCCGAGTGTCTTCTGTCAGCTTCAGCTGGTCGTCTGGATCTGCACACAAGGTCACACCACGATCAGGCCAGATGTATGACATTCTTTAACATGCTGCAGTCAGACTAGTAGTGCTGCGTCTCGTCAGGTTAGTAGCTAAATATGCATTAAAAGCAGTTTATGACAGATCAGTTGGAAAAAAGTTTTTGGCCTTGTGTGCTTTTGAGCAGAGGTACGAGAACTAAAGTAAAGCATAAAAAACACTTTTTGAAGAACAAGTTCTGATGCCGTTTAAGTCTTCCTACAGAAAGACTTAAACGGCAACTGGATCTCAGTTGCCATAAAAAAAAACAAAAAAAACCATACCTGATCAATATTACCAGCACTGCAGTAAAACTGTTGCTTTTCTGCTTTAAATTAAAAGCACCTATATGCATGCATTAACTTTGTGTACCCGCTTTCATCTGGAGCAGTGGTCTCAAACAATTTCTCAGAGGCTGGTTTCCTGCAACCTTTAGATGAGTCTCTTGCCCTACACGCCTGAATCAAATGGCTAAACTATCTCACTAGCATGCAGTCAAGCTCTGCTAATGAGCTCATATTGGAGTCAGGTGGGTTGAAGCAGAGACGCCTGAACAAGTTGGCATTGTTGGACTGGAGTTTGAGACCAGTGACTTGGAGGGTTGCGGACCCAGCAGCCATTGGGCAAGGAAGCGGTGCCAACAACTGCATAACCGTGCAGCCTGCATTTTGATCAGGCTTTACATTTTTGATGAAATGGTATTTTACTCAATACTTCTGTAAGAACTGGCTACACTAATCAAGCATATCTGATTAGTAACACCTGGCTACAACTCTAAGCATTGTTTTTGCAAAATTTTACCGTATACCTGAAATGAGATTTAAATAGTTCAATACTCATTTTTGTCAAAGTCTTGAGACAGAACTTCCTTCTTGCAATGCAATTAGTGACCTTTTTTGTCCAGGCCGCAGTAGTTGGGTAATGCAAGGTTGAGCAGGAGATGTGCCCGCAGTCCACTAGTGATGCTAACAACTCCCATTTAAAGCCTTCTCAAAATTTAAAGCCTTCCCATCAGTGTGACGATAACCAGCTGAAATATCCCTCTATGTTCACACACTCCTACCCATAGACAAAATATACTAGACGCCTCATTATGTTCTACAGCACATCCAGCATCACCATATTGGCTGGGTCTTTTCTACTATAGGCTGGCATAGGAGCAGACGGGAGGAAACGCAGAGGGAGCAACTTTGCCTGTATTTTATGCAGCTTACGGTTGCAACAAGGGGCGATAACTGCTGAAAGTCGATCATGTGGTGCAGATGACCACTTGAAGATGAGTTTTTACACAGTGACAACACTGCAGAAACCCAACCCAAGAACCATAATTTAATGCCTATATTGTCTCTGTATTTGACAAGCTAAGGCTGAATCGCGTTGTAAAACTTAGTACCCTTAAGTTGCAGCGTGCCAGCACATGCGAAGTTGTGCAAAACAGTTCCCTTTTCAAGGGTTTAAGCTTCAGATCCAGTTGCAAGCAAAGTGTAAGACACTGGAATGACCTGGAGTTTAACACTTTTCCAGGCCTTAAAAAAAGAAAAAGTTGGTGAGTATGTACATAAAGCTCAGGGTTGGATGTGTGAGTGAAAGTGAAAAAAATATAACATTTGCTTCTTTATCAAAATGTAAAATCTATTCATTTATACACATGCAATGCCATATGTCTCTTTGTTTAAGAAGCTAAAACACTTATTTACTAAAATGCCCCCCATTCTCGTCGTCGTGTGGTGGGTTGCCTGTTTATTTATTATTTATGGGCTTGCTTTTATAGAGCTAGTCGCTTTTTTTTTGTCTCCTAATATGTGGCGACACTGCTTTACATTCTGCACAGGTCCTTACCTCGCATGTACTCGATCGTGCCGTCCAGCACCAGGTTTAGCAGAGGGTCGAAGCCTTTGAGGACCCCGCTGGCTGGAAGACAAAACAGAGGCACTCAGCGCACTGCCTGACTGAATGTCTTCAGCTCATTTGCTCACATAAGGCACCTACCCTCTCTTCCTCCTTGGAACTTCACACGAATCGTCTTGTCGATGTATTTAGACAAGTCGAAGATGCTCTCCTTCTTCTTCTTTTCTTTGTCCTGCAGACAGCGGAGTTATGTTGTGTTAAAAGCGTAAAACTCGCACAACTAGCTAGCTTAGCTTTGCTAACACAGGTGATCATAAATGCAGTCAACACAGAAAATAAACAGCTGTATCATTACGTCTGAATAACCGTTCTTCATCTCAACACGGATAAGCAATGATTCTGACAATGTCGTAGGATTTAAGACGTCAAGTATGAGTCTGAATGAAAGCAAATGCGCGACGAACTCACCGCCATGTTAGCTGCGTGACACGGAAGTTAAATCTCGACTCCTGGTTCATAAGGCCAATCAAATCGCTCAGCGTCATGAGTGACGTCATTGGTTTACGTTTTGTTTATTCGAGCTTCTGATTTCATAAAAAAAGAACTGATATAATTTTTAATTTATATAAAAAAAATACAGTAACACATTTCTTCGGTCTTAAAAATGTTATTGTTATAAAAACGTCCACACGATCTATATCGTGTTCAATTAGAATGTGGATTCCAATGAGGCTCATTTTTCACATTAAAAGTATGTCAAAGTCCATATTTCTGTATTGAATTATTTTCTTTTTTACATCTCGCGCGCGCGCGCGTGTGTGTGTGTGGTAACACATTATAAAGATTCATTGGTCACAGATATATGATGAAAATAATACATTTAAGAATGGAATACTACATCAAATACACACATATATAAATGTATGTATGTATAACCATAAAAAAGTGAAAAGATTATCACACTGTGAATAATTAAGATAGAGTGATGCTACATTGTTCAAAAATGTAAAACATGTTGCAATAATGTGAGAAAAACATTGTTTCCTCTATGTATAATATATTGTTAGAACAAAGTTTTCATGGTTTAATGTAAAACACCTCTGTTTTCCCTTCTGTTAGTGGGGTGACAGCTCTGCTCTTCTGGATCTGTCATAGGGCAGAGTCTATTTATAAACTCGAACTGAGAGCCAGTTGGTGTGTTCTGTTGTGAACTGGGACACATATTAGTTTGGCTGTGTTGACATGGCCTGCAGCGCCAACGCCGAGCTGAAATCCCAGAGCTTGAGAACGGCTACTCTCCCTAAACCAGAGAACAAAACAGACCCGGATGGATCTACCTCCCACGATGAAGCCCCAGAGCCTGACATGCTCCCTGATGTTAGCCTATGGGTGGAAGGGGAGAGCTTTTTTGTCAGCCGACACCATCTGGCTCTCCAGAGTCCTTACTTCAGGGCCCTGTTTTTTGGCTACGGACTGGAGAGCAAAAAAAGACAAGTGGAGATCAAAGGGGTGAATCTGCAGTATTTTAAGGTCTTGATCGAGTACAGCAAGAACCGCAGACTTGCTCTGAACAGAGAAAATGTTCTGGGAATCCTTGAGACTGCAGACTTCTTACAGCTGGAGCGACCCAGGCTGATGTGCTGCAAGTTCCTCGAGCGCGAGCTCCACCTCAGCAACTGCCTGGAAATGATGGCCTACGCCTGGCAGCTTGGCTGCACTCATCTGCACACTGCGGCACGACAGGTGGCGCTCACACACTTCTCTGCAGTTTTAACCCAAGAAGACTTCCTACGCCTCTCCAAGGAGACAGTAGCAGACCTTCTTGCCAGTGATGATCTGGCTATCTTCAAAGATGATCTGGCCCTGGAGGCAACGCTGCGCTGGGTGTCGTCTGACCCTAATCGAGAGGAACATTTCCTCGAGCTCGTTGAGCTGGTGAGGCCGGAGTCTCTCTCTTTACCCTTTCTCGCTAAACTTTTGACCACAGTGAAAAGCTCGGACCCCAGAGCCAGGCTCATCAGCAAGCTCAACCAACATTTCCCTGCTTCTTGGTGTGTGGGAAGGTCAATGAGGAGAACCAGAGCCAGAGAAACTTTGTATGTCCTGGGCGGACCTCACGATAAGGAGGAACAGGCGCTGTTTCAGTTTCACCCTCAGAGTGGTAGATGGCAGAGCTGCTCGCCTCTGCAGAGAAAGAACCTAACTCAGTACTCTGTGGCAGCAGTGGGTAATGTTTGTGTGATAAAATAATGAAAAATGAGTAGCCTATATTGAAATTAAGACCCAATGTTTTAAGATGCCTTTCAAAAGTATTAATGCATTTGGACATTTTTCACGGTTTGTCTCACTACAAACGTATGCGTCTGTTATAGAAATTGAAGTTATGCATGACTGTGAAGTGGAGGGGTGATAATACATTGTCTCCGTATATTACTAATAATTTGTAGAACCACATTTGGCAACACTAGCTGTGAATCTTGTGGGGTATGTCCTGAACACCCAGACGGTGAAATTATTTCCTATTCTTCTTTGCAGTGGGTTCTCATGTGGGTTAAATTGAATAGAGTGTATCTATGTCATTCAAGCACATCAATATATGCTTGGATCCAATACAGCCTATTGTAGTGCTGCTGCTTGAAGGCAAACCTCCATTTCAGTCTCAAATCTTCTGCAGGTTATCTCTTAAGATTGCCCATTATTTAGCTCCATCTACTTCTCCTTTAACTTTAAATGGCTTCTGGGTTCCCGCTAAACAAAAGCCTCCAGATAGTATGATGCTGCCACCGCCATGTTTCGCAGTTTTTTGTCCTAATGTGCAGCTTTGGCAGAGCAGCGTCTGCCACAATGTTTGCTTAGTGTTCAGCATTACTTTTCTCTAACAGATAACTAGGTTTCTAAAGGCTTTCTTCTTGCAACTCCTTCCTAAAGGGCAGATTTTCAAAGTGCACCACCAAAATTTGTCCTGAAAACAGACTCTCCCATATGAGCAGTGGATCTTTGCCGCTCCTCCAAAGTAACCACGGGTCTCTTTCCTGCATCACAGATTATTACTATCCTTGCCTGGCCTTCCAGCTTAGGTGGATGACTATGTTTCAGTAGGTTTGCAGCTGTACTACTGGATATTCTTCCCAGTTTCAGATGATAGATTGAACAGCGAACAGTAAACGACCAGAATATATATTTTTTAAGACTATACCCTCCTTCTCCACATCTTTATCTGTTTATCTGATCTTTATGTCTGTTGTGTCTCTCCGTGGTGCTGTTTGTCCACTAATGTTCTCTAACAATGTTGTGAGGCCTTTACAGAACAGCTGGATTTAAACTGAGACACACAGGTGGGCTCTATTTACTCTTTGGGTGATTTCTGAAGAGAATCAATTGGATTTTAGGTATAAAAGGGGTTGAATACAAATGCATGGCACCCTTTTAAAACGACATTACATTTTGCTTCCACCTCACAGTTTGTACATCACTTGGTGTTCATCAGATTAAACCTCAATAAAGCCAAGAGAGGTATTTAGTTGTGCTGTGATAAGATGTTAAAATCTTCAAGGGGTGTGAATACTTTTGCAAGGCACTGTAAAGAAAAAAGTTAGTTTTTTTCCCCCTAGCCATAAAATACATGCACTGCAAAAAGGGAACTAAAAGTAAGTTAAAGGTTCTTGAAATTAGTGTATTTTTCCTTGATTTGAGGAGCTAAATAAGACTATTTACCAATGGAAGGAGTATTTTTACCCCTAAAATAAGACAATTAGATATCCTAAACTTGAAATAAGATGATGGAGATGAATTTTCCTATTTTAAGTGCAAAACTCTTATTCCATTGGCAAATAGTCTTATTTACCTGCTCTAATTAAGGAAAAATACATTGATTTCAAGAAAATTTCACTTAGTTTTAGTTCCCTTTTTGCAGTGTAACAGTATAATGCAGAATATCTTTTTTTTCTGGGATTTTTGTTGACACTTTCCCCAATTTTCTTAGGCGACAATGTGGTCGTGACAGGAGGCTACTTCAGAGACGTGCTGTGGTTCAGTGTGGACTGGGTCAGGATGTACGAATGTGCCAACCACCGCTGGCTGGATGGTCCGGCCATGCAGAAGTCCAGACACAGTCACTGCTCCATCGGGCTGGATTCAGCTCTGTACGTCCTAGGCGGCAGTATGGATGAAGGCCTCCTGGCTGACGTAGAGAAGCTGGTCCTGGGGTCAGGGGAGGGCTGGGAGGGGCTGAGCCCCATGGTCCAGGCAGTAGAGAGGGCAGCGATTGCTGCTCTGGGAATGTGTATTTATGTCGCATGTGGCCTGGATGAAAATGGGGATGTGTATGCAGGAATTCAGAGATACGTGGTGAAGGAGGACCAGTGGGATGTGGTTTCCTATTCTCCGTTTCCACGGTGAGCAAACAAGTTTATCTTTCCCACGTTGTTAAACTTTAAACGATCGAAGAAGAAAGACGATTTCAAACATGTCAAAAGCGTTTTATTTGGACTTTTCAACTCTCTTTAATAAGGTATGACCTGGTTGCCGCTGAGCTCAACGGTGCCCTGTACCTGTTTGGGGGCCAAGCCCTGCGTTTCGATGAGGAGACGGATGAATGGACGGTGCTCGAAGAAGAAACGTTGGGGAGAAAGTTTTTTTGCGGCTGCACCAACGTCAGTGGCCAGATCTACTTAGTCAGCGAGAGGAAAAGCAACAAAGCGTTCCCCAACATGGTGCTGTTGGACCCGTACATAGACACCTGCATTCAGATAGACGATGCCGTACCCTGTCCTATGCCGCTTAGAGGATGTGTCACCATGAGGATGGTCACATGATATAATATTGTTAAACAAAATGCAACGTTGTTTTCTGAAGCCTTTATTTTGTAAAACTGAACCGTAACTGGCTTATATTACAGAGCCTTTCAAAAACATACACTACACCTGAACATTTTGTCACATTTTTACAACTCTCCAAAACTTTGAAAGGGAAATTATATCTAAAATCTGAAGAGTGTGGCGTTCATTTGTATTCCGCCTCCCACCTCCAGATCAATTACAAAAATGACCGTTGGCTGCTATTACAGATTCTGGTCTTTTGGACCACTTACATACTGAATTGGTACATCTAAGTACTAAGACTAAAATGTTTTTTTTCTCCAATCTTCTTTGCAAAATAGCTCAAATTCAGTCAGATTGGGAGAATACTGTGTGTGAACTGAAACTTCCAAGTCTTGCTTTAGGTCCCTGATCTGATGAGGCCACTCTGACACGCGCATGCTTAAAGATGTTGTTCTGATGAAGGATAAACTGAACCCATCGACTCTGACCACCTTCCCCGGTCACACAGCATGATGCAGCCACCGCCGTGGTGTACCTTGTGGACGGTGTTATCCAGGTTGATGTGCAGCATTAGTTTTTTTGGTTTCATTTGAGCAGAGCACCTTCTTCCACGTGTGTGCTGTGGTCCCTACACTGCAAAAACGGAACTTAAAATAAGTAAAATGTTCTTAAAATTAGTGTATTTGTCCTTGATTTGAGCAGTTAAATAAGATCATTTGCCAACTGAATAAGATGTTTGCACTTAAAATAGGAACAACTCATCTCCATCATCTTATTTCAAGTGCACAGTGTCTAATTATCTTATTTTAGGGGTCAAAATACTCATTCCATTGGCAAATAATCTAATTGACCTGCTCAAATCAAGGACAAATACACTAACTTTAAGAATATTTTACTTATTTTTAGATCAGTTTTTGCAGTGTAGATGGCCGGTGACAAACTTTAAACTCTGTGAGCAACTTTGACCAAAACGTTAAACTGACTTGCCTCTACAGGTTTGAAATAAAACCCAAAAGCTGTCAGATCTGTGAACCACGCCTAATAGTTGTCCTGTCTGTAGATTCTCTTACCCTGGAATCTCTGCAGATCCTCCAGAGTTACCAGGGGATTAACGCTCTTCTTGTCCAACCCTATCAGTTGACGTGCAAGGCCACGTGTTTGCGTGTGAGCCTTTCCATTTTCAGATGATGGATTGAACAGTGTTCTGTGAGATGTTCAACACTTGGGCTATTATTTTCTAACCTAACCCAGCTCTGCATACCTTTCTCCCTGACCTGTATGGTGGGTTCCTTAGTCTTCACAATGCTGTTTGGTCACGTATGTAATAATTTATAATAAAGCAAGTTTTGAATGCAACCGGTTGCTCTGGTGTTTTCTTTCATCGGTAATTAGAGTAAAGGATACAGGGTACAAATTGCACACAACACTTTGCACATTTTCATCTGTTAAAAAAAATAATTTAAATGATTTTTAAAAGGCACTGCAATGCCGTTTATGTTTCATGAACTCGACACACAGAAAAGCTTTTCTATAAAATCAGACAAATAAAAACATTTGGTAATTTCATTGCCAACTTGTTGAATATGGATCATTTATTAAACCTTACAA
Organism: Fundulus heteroclitus; assembly: GCF_011125445.2. Taxonomy (NCBI): domain Eukaryota; kingdom Metazoa; phylum Chordata; class Actinopteri; order Cyprinodontiformes; family Fundulidae; genus Fundulus; species Fundulus heteroclitus. The sequence goes on along the minus strand of NC_046369.1, from coordinate 19,652,898 downwards.
CAAGTCGCCCGGTAAACAAAACATCCATGTGCTCTCACTACAGAACAGTCCGGTGTAGCTGCTTCATAAACGTATTAAAACAATAATTTAATCATATTTAATACAATCTCAACAAACGCATGTCATTCAGTGAATCAGCCCTTTTTTTTATTTTTAACCCTCCCTAAATATTTACACTCTATCTACAACTGTCAGCTCCAGTAGAACAGCAGCAGACACGCCATTTGTGAACAGCGACAGCAGCCAGTGGTTTTAGAGAGCCCCAGTGAAACGTTATACAGAATACCAGTGAATGACCAAGTACATCGGTGGAAACACTGGCTTGTGCAGTTCACTGGATAAATGCATGCTCTATTAGTAAGCTACTCATACCATAAGAAACAACTTTTCTTTATCTGAGAAACAAACCACTGGGATGTAAATGCCTCTGCGTGGACGCTCATTTTATGGCGTACGCTGAACATTTTGACCGGCGGCATCACTCACAGCTGCGTTTATCTCATGTTTTTGTCCAGTAAAAGCAAAAGCGTCAGTGCAAAGAGTTCATACAGGTTTCCTGTGCTAAGTTAGTGTAAAACCAGCAGCTTTTGGAACAAAACAAAATATCGGTGGCTCAAACCGGAACAGTAAAACCCAACGTTGGTTCTTAATGAGCGAGAAAGCAAAAAGCGCACGTATGGTTCGAGTAAACATCTTCAGAAGCAGTACAAGATTTGATAAAAGTTATCAGTCAGAAATAAGCTCTCCTAACAAAATATGCTGTTTGTGGACACCAGAGGGCGCCGTATGTCTAGTAAGCAAAAAGATAATGGAAATGAATCAAATGTTACTAGAAATATTAACTGTAGATCTTTAGTGGATGTTTAGTGGTTTTCAAACAGCTTCCTATGATCAGTAGTTTTTTTAAATTAAATATGTACATAAACAAAAAACCTGTGGGGGTGAAATAAAATAAAAATGATTCTTGGGTTTGTTCCGTTTAAATACATAACCTACATATTATATGAAAATTAGATGTCATACAAAACCTTTAGTGCTTCATCAAATAAGGAAGAAAATAATGAGTTTCTTTCCTTAAGATATTTACAAACAAGTTATCACAATAAAATGAAAACAAAGAGCATAAATACAAACCATGTATAAACTACAATTAGACGTGGAATACATCTCACGGTTTCCGTGGTGTGTCTGATTTATTTGATGGTGCTTCCTGTAAGTCTCAGACTAGATGTAAAGCTCTGCAATCATCTGTGCTTGGATGGTCTATTTTGTGATGGAAAGAAGGATTCAGACCTACCCTGACCTAAAACTGTTAATGACCTGTGCTGGATGAGGACGCACACAAACACAGAGTTTATCTGCAGTAAGCACAAGGCGAGGAGAGTCCACTATCTGGCTTTACGCAGCTTGCTGTTTAAATTCCTCTGGTTTGTCAGGTTGTTTAGGCCACAGTTGTTAGCCAGCGACGTCGGTTTGGAGTTGACTGTCTCCTTCCTTTGCTCGCGGTTAGCTTCGCCATCTTCTCCCTCGGGCTCCTGCTCGTCATGTTCATCCACCTCGCTTTCCTCGTCGCTGCGTTCGTCTCCCTCCACCTTGGGCGTAAGAAGTCAAAGGTCATCCACATTTCTCCGCGTTACGCTTCTGCCACGTTGCTGATTTAAGGGTACTCACCTTGCCCTTGAAGGCAAACTTGCAGATCATGCGCAGAATGAGATAGGCCCAGAAGATGTGCAGGGCTTGCAGCACCAGCAGCAGCGCGTTGAAGAAATAATAACCGAAGAAAGGCTGGAAGAAGTCGAGAGACGACACCATGGTCGTGTGGACAATCCTGAGAAAACAGGGACGGGTGTGGAGCCAGCAGAACTCATTACAAGAAGAAGCAAAGGACAAAAACATCTCTACTGTGGTTATAACTAATAAATCAATAAATACATAAGCTTAAAAACATCACTTCTTTTTTAATTTGGATTCCACTTTCACTCTTATTTAGAAAGATGTGGAAAAAACAGTTAAGATTTTATTGCAGTAACATAATCTCCAACTGAAAATGTAAAAAATGTCCAACCTTAAATTGGAGTACATTTATTCAGGGGTTAACCGTTTCACATTAAAAAGTGAATGTTAATTAATTGATTTCAATTAAACTACCAATGTACTTATTGGAACTCCTGCTGGTAATTATTTGTACAACAATGAAAGAAAGTTGATCTGATTCGACTAGATGTTTTAAACCATTAATCAGCAAAAAGACCAAAATGTGACCTCGTTGTCAGTTTTCTGTAGAGGCCTCCTATGTTTTAATAAAAATATATTGGTTCTCTTAAGACATGGGTCTCTGTAAAAGCACAATATTTTAACTATGTGGAAAAAGAAATGTATACAATAAAACGTCCTAGGCACTCTGATCAACTTAACACAGAAAGAATATTCATAACAGAATGATTTGATTAGATTTATTCTATAGAACATTTTTGGGGTGTCAATATGTATTTTTTCTGGATACAGTATTTTTATGGCCAGAAAATATACTTAGATTGAAAGTTAGTCTTTTCTAAATGTGTCTTTGCTACTGGAGTAAAAGATAAACTCTTAGCACTTTTTAGACATCTTTAAGGGTTCCATCATCATGAAAAAAAAAACAGTATAGATTGGTATTTTGCATAGATATTTGATAATGGCATAACTTACCTCAACATTTTAACTCCACATCTATATGGTTCATGTTTTTTTGTATATCAGCTCTCATATTTCCTATGCTATAGCTGACCTCATAATGAAGCATGGCTGTCTTTCTGTTATCAGGCACCATTAAAAACTGCAACTAAAATTTAAAGGAGCAATAAGTAATAATGATACCTAGTGGCTCAAATCGGTGTAACAGCTATAACAATAATATAATATGCTGTCTCTAAACAGTGTATTGTTGTTTGGAAACTCCACTGCATTTTTACTTTTTACTACAAAGGATTGGCATGATGTTGTACTCTGTTCTGTTTCTGGTCTGCTTCTCTTACTGGCTTCCATGTTTAAAGGCTGCTGCACTTTTGCCAACATAAAATACCAAAGGCCACACTCTGTTTGGGAACCCTGGGAACTGTCATATGATTGGCTCAGGAACCAGGAAGTAAACACGGGGCTATACTCTGAAGCAAAGTAGTTTCAGACCGTACTTCTAGGTTTGAAAGGAGAAAAACGTGACTAAGACATTGTTGATGGAGAGGACCGATTGTTTATAGGGAATTTTACTTCCATCCCAGGTCACAAATGAGAATGATTTAAGTTGATTTTGTAGTAAATTTGTTACTTTTTGCTCCTTTAAGTAATGCTCCAAATCTGCTGACAGAGTGCTAGTCAGTGTTGCTCTCTGCCAGGCCAAGAGGAAATACAATCACCCACATATCTGTTACACTGGAAGCTGATTTCCTCGTAAGCTTTTACTTTTGACATTTATCCTCAGCACATTAAAAGCAGCCATCTACGTATTGTAGTGACAACATGCAACACGCCATCTTACCTGCAAGGAAACACCACAAGTCGTGTGACCAGGAAGACCAAAGCAAACGCGATGAACAGAAAATCACATGTCCTGGTCCACACTGCGTAGTGCAACATCTTGCCAGACTAGCAAAGAAAAGGGCAAAAAAATATGTATTTTTACTTACCGGTAATTATTTGTATTTTTACTTAAGTCAAATCTTTATATACCTTTTTACTTGTTTTGAAAAACAGTGAATTAAATAAAGGCTCAGGGCTTGTTAAGAGAAACAAAAAAAAAAAGAACCCTTGCTGTGAAGGTGACATGACAAGAGTTAAAACTGGGCCTGGTAAAACATTTTGGCACCGATGAGCAAAAAACATTTTGTTTATGAATCAGTATTTTGCATTGCAAATGATTTAACTGGAAACTAGACAACTGAAACATTGGGCAGGGTGCTTAGAAAAAGTAGTGCTATTCATAACTTTATTTTATGATCAGACACACTAACTGTCAAGGTATAGCCAAGACAAATGCAACATAGTTAGGTTCAGTAACGTAAATAGTTGCAAATAATTTCCAAAGACACCTGCAGGTTTAGTTTTGGTCAGGGAAGGAAGCTGCACCGGCCTTCAGATAAAATGAAACACAACGATTTACCAAAATACCGTTTTGTCAACTTGAAAAAATTTAAACATTGCAATAAAAATTGGACAGGCTCAAGTTCACCTTATGCACTCTACAATTTAAATTCTTAATTAAGACAAATTTTAAAACCTTTTAGAGAGAGACAGACAAAAAAGACAAAGACAAAGACAGACAGACAAAGACTTGCGGGACAGTCACTTTTCATCCAACCCTTTGGATGCTAATTTAGATCCTCCTGCAGAATTGGGTGGCTGTCCCTGACCTGGCAATTAAAAAGATTTACATTGTTTCTAGAATCTCAAATATTCTCAGTACCTTCCAGAAGGATTGGCTCTTAGGTGTGTTTTATGTTATTTGTACTTTCTACAGATGGCACACAGAATTCAGCTTCTATGAGGTTGAGACACGACTGTATCTTTTATTAAAATCAGCAACCCCGGTGCACTTCAGCACCTGTTTGACTGCATACAGTCAGTAAACTCAGCACCGACTTCAACATGCGGGAACTTTTGGCTCAATGAGAAGAGTTGTTGTCTTCCGATCCAAATGTTGTGGGCTGGATTCCAGCTCCCCTCTGCCGCATGTCAACGTGCTCCTCAACCCCAAGTTGCCAACCGATCCGTGTATCTGTGTATGAAGTGTGAGCGCTTGGGTCAACATAGCTGCAGTGAAACGGGCTTTGTGCTGTCATATGACCAGAAAAGTGCTTTATAAATTCAGTCTGTTTACCACTTAAGTTTATATTCAGGCCTCAGGAGGCTGCAGTTCCTGTAGCTTGAGGTCTACGTTAAAGTAAAAAAAAATTTTTTTATTTGATATCCATTTTAAATTCCATGAAAAGGCCTTCAAATCGTCTTTGCAACTTTGACTCATGCTTTTTTTAACAATGCAACTTGTATATTCAAGCAAATTTTATTTTACTGTTGTGCTGTTTTGTCCATATTTAGCATTATTAGTCCATATAATGAAATAAACTTCTTCCTCCATCTCTGCTTTGCTTCTACCACTGACTGAATTCCCACGGGTTTTCTGAGGCCTGTTAGAAAACTGTACTGTATTTATTTTTTCCTCTATCCATTTCTGTTTTATTTTTTATTCAAATTAATTTGCTTAATCGTGGGGCGCCCTTTGGCGTCACAACAGCTGGTTTTGTAAAGTGGTAAAAATTAAATGACTTTCCTTATATTGGAAGGACAGGTTTGTTACAACTTTAGTATGAAACATACATAAAGATAACAGCTGTACTCACACATTGCCTAAATTTGTATGTTAATAGATGACAGATGCTAGAAGAAACACTGCACATGGTCAAACAACAAATTTACTGATAGTTCTTTGGGGTTCTGCTGTGAAACTTAATCTGCAGACAAAGCCCCAATGCTCCAGGAAACGGATTCCAATGGTTTGTTGAGGAGGTTCTTAGATTTACCACAAGGCTGAAAGCTGAAAAGAAGACTGGCATTCACTGTTGCGAGTTTTGTCAGATTGCCAAGCTGCACTTCCTCTTGGCTGAGCTGCAGAAAATGACGGAAGGCGAGTGAATCATGAATCTTTTATAAAAACTGTTCCTACTCAGTTCTTTTCAAATGCAGATGTCCTCCTTCAGCCACACTGCGAGGCCAGCCAGCTAAAAAGAGCAAAGACTGAACAAAAAGAGAGCTGAGTAAAGCTGAGGCTAAATCACTTGAATTTAATAAATCAGTAACCGCAAAAATGCACGTTTATAGAATTGGAATTATTTAATTAACAACTTAGCATCTCCTTTGACATGATGCATTTTCTATCCTGCACACTTCTCTTCACTTAAATCTTTAGTAGTTGCATTGCTTTGGGACTAATGTTGCATTCAATTTGCAGTCAGAACTCAGAGATCCTGGCTTCGGATCGGATGAAACGACTGTATCGGCAGCTACAGACTTCAGAAAGTCCGAGAATTTTTCTTAAGGCCGATTGTCGAATCCAATATGGCAGCTGCTTGCATCAACAACAGTAAGCTGTGATGAAAAGTCGTTTGTTTTACAACATACAGCTGTAAGACTGTGTCTAAAACCTATGTTACATGTGCCGGCTGCAACTCTGAACCGAATAAATTAAAAGTGGTGTTTGCATGTGGAAAGTACAGCTTTAAACAGCGGCGTGGCTGTAAGTAGCAGAAACTATGTGTGATCGGTGAACTGCATCTCATCGTTCGCCAGAAGAAAAAAATCCATCAGTTGGGGAAAATAATTAAAGACAAAGATAAACTATTTAATGACCTTATTACAATACTTTAATACAGTAACTCATTGTATTCTTAGTGCTACTGCTCTAATGATCATGAATAAACCCCAGGAAATACTTCCGACATCTACAGAAAGGATTGTCATTCACGTTGGAAATAATAACACACTCTTGCAACAGTCAGACAAAAAAAATAAATAAAGAGCATTTTAGGAACTTTTTAACTTTTTAAAAACTTGTGAAAGGAGTGTTTTTATTTCTGGGACTGTTCCCACTTTAGGGCGTGGCTTTGGTCGTTTCAGCAGAATCCTCAGCTTACATACATGGCAACGATTTATTTGTGGAACTCAAGATTGATGTTTATTGACAATTTTAACCTATTTTGGAATCGGCAGCAGAGATGGAGTTCATCTGAACCGTGATGGTAGCAAAACTCTAAAAGCTAACCTGCAGTACTTTGTTTTAACTGTTTTAAATCCAGACTGACTATGATCTCCAGCTCGACGCACTAATTGCCACTGCTCCTCCTCCTCCTCCACCGCTCATCCTGTCGAGATTGTGCTTTCTTTTCAATTACGTAAATGAAGTTAAGGAATTGCAGTACAATGCTGAAATAATGAATCAAGTTAATGATAAGGTGAAACCAGTTAGTTCTATCTTGGGAGCCTCATTAATTCCAGCACTAATAAATAAAATACATAAAATAGCAAGACAGCAAAGAGACAGACCAGACCCTAGATTTCTAAATTTAGTATCTACTCTTCTCCAGCCACTGTCAAGACTAAATAGAAATCACAAAACTCCAAGTTGTATTTTAAAGTTGGCCTTATTACTGTAAATGTAGGATCCCTGGTAGGAAAGTCATTTTTAATTCAACATTTCATTGCTAGTTATAGTTTAGTTTCTGTTTTTAACTTAAAGCTGGTTAAATCATAATAATAGTACAATTATTCTTATTGAATCATCTCCCCAATTTTTTTGCTCTGTAAAACAAGAACCTATAAAAAAAGGTGGGGAGCTGCAATACTTTTCAATACTGCTTTTACATGCAAAGAAATATCTTATATACATTTTTCTTCTTCTGAATATGTTGCTCTATAGCTACAGTCCTCCACTCAAATCCTGTTGTTGTAGACGCCCTCCCCCCCCAAATACTGTGCAAGCTTCTTTGTCGATTTTACTGAATTATTGTCCCTAATCTTTGTTGATTTTGATTTTGTTCTTATTGTTGGTGATTTTAACTTTCATACTGATAACCCACTAGATCAAAATGTTAAAGAACTGTGCCAGATTTTTGATAATTACAGTCTGATCCAACGTGTAACAGACCCCACACGTAATTGCGGACACAGCTTGGACTTAATCATTTCTAAGAGACTAATTATCTCCAGTAGAGTCTTGGCTGTTGCATTATCTGGCCATTCTTGTATCTTTCTGAGTGCTGTCTCCCTGTCCAGAGAAATAATTACAGTAAAGTAATGTCAAAAAGACAAACCACAGAAACCACAGTTGACCAACTTATCCAAGCTTTCCTCTCAACTCTTCCATGTCCAAGGACATGACAGAATTGTACTTTAGTGGATAATTTCATTTCCAAAATCAAGACTCTTATTGACCAATTGCTCCTATCATAAAAGAAATCTCTGGAAAACAAAAACCTCCCTGGAGAAACTTTATGCCAGAGAAAATGGAAAAAGAGAGTGTCAAAAAGTTGAACGCTGGTGATATGAAAGTAGACTACAAGCTCTTTTTGACGTCTACAAGGACAAGATTCGATTCTTTAGCCATGGATTGAGAAACAAAGGAGAGCTTCTTCTCTAATATTATCTCCAAGTCTGTTAATAACTGTGCGTTTCGTCACAAATCCTCCCCTTTCAGTAAATTCTGAATTCTTATCTTCTGAGGCATGTGATAAATCTGTAATTTCTTTCAATGAAAAAATTGAGAAAATAAGAAAAACAAAAACACCAACTCCGCCCTCTTGACTCCTGGAAGGCAGTCACCTCTGTTTCCACCAAATCATAGTGCAATTAAGATGAATCGTTTTCATCCAGTAACTCAAACTATACATCACATGAAATCCTCTTCCTGGTGTCTAGATTCTCTACCAACCAGTTTATTCTTAAAATCTCAGATATTTTGGCTCCTGACCATCTCTAAAAATAATTAATGAGTTGCTTTCTTCTGGAGATTTCCCACAAACTCTTAAGACGGCTGTAGTGAAACCATTTTTTAAGAAGAATAGCCTGCATCCATTGATACGCAGTAATTATCGACCCATATCAAACTTCCATTCTTCGGGACAATAATAGAAAGAATTTCTTTTCAACAATGAAACAGAGTTTTGGGATTGAACAATAGTTTTGACGTTTATCAATCAGGTTTTCGTAAACATTACAGTATTGAAACTGCATTGTGAGAGTTTTTAACGACCTCCGACTTAATAATGAGTTCAATAAAAACTCAGTTCTAGTTTTAATTGATCTTAGAGCAGCATTTGACACGGTTGATCACAACATTTTGCTCAGCTGGATTATATCCTATCTTTATGACAGAACCTTTATTGTATCCATAGGTAACTTCAGATCTAGGCTCAATAAACTCATTTGCGGGGTTCCCCAACGTTCCACCCTCGGTCCCCTCCTCTTCAGCGTTTACATGCTTCCACTTGCCCAGATTCCCCAGAGCAATAAAATACACTATCACAACTATGCTGATGACACACAACTATATATCAATCTTTTACCAAGCGACTACAGATTAACAGCTGGACGTGTCAAAAAATTTCTCCAACTAAATAAAGACAAAACTGAAGTTTTAATATTTGGGCCAAAAGAGCATAGATTACAAGTCAGTGCCCACCTTCAGTCCATTGGCTTGAAGAGCTCTGATGAGGCCAGAAATCTTGGTGTGATCATGGACCCTGACCTGAATCTTGACTATCACATCAAACCTATCATAAAGACAGCATACTTCCACCTAAAATATATTGCTAGAATAAGACGACTTATGTCCCAACAAGACTCAACTCCCAAGTCCCAACAAGACTGAAAATTTAGTTCATGCATTTGTTTTCAGCAGACTCGACTATTGTAATGGTATTTTTACAGGACTTACAAAAAATCAATAAGACAATTTACTCAAAATGCTGCTGCTAGAGTCCTTACAAAAACAAAGTACTATCATCATATTAGTACAGTTCTGAAGTCCGTATATTGGTCAAGACTGTACCTGTACTACCATGCAAAAATATCACAATTATCCATATGTTATAATAAAAAGAAGTCGGCCCATCTCATTGTGGCTATGAAATGGCTGAAATGTTGATATTGACGTAAACTTTATAAAAGATGTATAACTTTTTTCCCTAACTGCCGGACATTAAATGTGACTAAACGTTTCCTGTTTTAGGTCAGATAGGATTAACACAAATAATTTCTGCCTGCTATATGCCAGAACAATGAGAAAAATAAATATTAGGGATTTTGTTTTGCTTAAATTCTGAGGTTTATATACATTTTTAAAATGTTAGGTCCAATTGCCTTCAAAATTGTATGACTTGGGTAAAATATTTTGCTTTCACAAGATTCTCACACAGTTTGCTGGAATTTTGAGCCATTCCTCCAGACAGAGCTGGTCTAACTAAACCAGGTTTTTAAGCCACTTTGCTTGCACACACTTGGTCAGCTCGGCCCGCAGATTTCCCCCGGCTCTTAGAACATGGCTCTGTGAGAGCCACTCCAAAATGCTTAGTGTGTTATACTTAAAGAGGCCTACTCACATCCTAAGACTTTATGAATTTCTGCACCAGTAGCTCACTCTGGTTGTATTCAAAGGTTTTCCGATTAAATTATCACAGCCTGTTGGCTTATTATATTTCATTTCTGTTTACACTTTGTTTTACGCTAGTTTTTTAGTAAAATAAGTGCTTTTGTGTATATTTATCATAACAAGACCACATGACTGGATGTACAAGAGCAGAAGCAGTGGGGCCAAGCGAGTCAGCAACGCCCAGCGGAAGTGTGAAAAGAAAGCAACCCTAACCCTGTAGATCGGGTTGGCCTTTGATCAAATGCAAGGCATTGCAAGATGGTCTACTGGCTCTTAAAATAGTTACGTCAATTGTTGGCATCTTGCTTTCTGATAGCTCAGCGGTACCACCGGCAGATGACACAGCAATGTTTATGTCTGCTGATCATGCCTAGTGCAAAGTTCTTCTAAGGCTCAAAAAGGACGAACTAAAATATAACATAAATTAACTAACATAAATATATGGTTTTTTGTAGGGATTTTTATGGTCAAAATAAATGACAAGGCCCCTTTAAAGGCACTTTGTAACTAGAAGTGGGCACCTCACAGTTGAACGGTGTTCTCGGGCATGAAAGATTCCCACTGTACTCTCCAAATGTAGCAATGTGGACTAACATTTTGGTTTCATCAGAAAACAGGACATGTCTTTGAAAAGTAAGGCATTGTCCCTGAGAATATTTGTAAACTATAATCTGACTTTTTGTGCTGCTTTTGGAGTAATGGCTTCTTCCTCCCTGAGTGGCCTTTTAGTCCATGTTGGTACTAACTACTGCTAGAACCCTGTATACAGAGCATCTACTTCTTTGTAAGGGGCAATGTTGCTGTTAAATAAACAAACAAATAAATAAAAATAACGCAGGAGTCATTTCACTGTGGATAGTGAAACACTTAACAGCTTCACACAGCAGAAGTTAACAAAGCCGTGAAATCATCATCCGGGCTTCCCCATTCTGTTTAAAGGCATAGTAATCTCATTATTTTGACATTTCGCAAATAGACATAATCTTAGTAATCCTATCTGATTACTACAGGAAAGGTTTGGTCGCATTAGAAGTCGGACAACAACAACAACAAAAAAACATGATTCTTTATTATTTATGTAAAAATGTGGTTTCAACAGTAGATCCTATAAGGGAACACTAAAAATGTCCTATTTCACGAGGTTTATTCTGAACCAAAGTGCAGACAGGGACCTGGGAGCGCCAGGGTGAGTAGAACTGATTTAGTAATAAATAAAAAAAATACAAAACTTATAGTCATGCATGAAGAAAGCAGGAAACAAGGAAAGAACAGGAGGCAAGTAAATGGAGGGATCCAGTGGTGAACAAAGAGAAATCAGGAGCTTAAATTCTGAGGCAGGGATGGAAGATGATAGAGCATGCAGGTGTGAGTAATCAGAGAAAAAAGTACAACATCTAAGGCAGAGTGAAAGCACGGAGCTGAGGAAGGGAGACTAATTAACACGGATGAGCAGGGATACAAATAAACCGAGAGGACATATCTGACAAAGATCTAAGGGAAATCAATCTAGGACACACAACGAACAGAATGAAAGCAACACCTGTAGAACATAAACAACAGTATTGAGCACCAGAAAATGACCCAAATAAGGCACGACCTGAAGAACAATGCTGAAAACAGAAACAAATGGAAAAACAACACTCAAACACCCAAGGATTGTGACAGAACGTGTATATCTCTAAAATGACAAAGGCACCTGGATTATGTAGATGTTATCAACAACACGTAAAGTTCAGGAAAACCAGTTGTATGAAACTAAGAACAATGGACCAGAATATATTTTTATATATTTTTTAAATCTTTTGGGCTTTTTATTGTTTTCAAAGCCAATACTGCTCTTCTTTTGTAGGATGTGTAAAACTCTTAAGAAGACCTTAACAAAAATACACACGTCTACTTCCCTGTGAGCTTTGTGAGTGTAATGAGTATTTAAGTGATGACACACTCACCCTTATTTCCTTCTGCTCCATATCACAGAGGAATCGGTGACGCATAGATTAAAAACTGACTTTCTCTAAGCATGAGTGAAAGACTTAGCAGTTGCTTTGACCTGGGCATGGTACTTTACCTCGAGCAGTATGTCGGACGAATCATGCAACAGCATCACCAGCGTGCCAACCCTCACATAGTTGGCGCAGTAAGAGAAACAGATAAGAAAAATAGTGGCGATGTGATGAACCACCTGCTCCTTGAAGTCCTGAAATACACGCACAGAAAAGAGTAAAAGAAAGCTCTAACGAGGACTTGTGAGGTCACTCCAACGTTAAAGTGCAGAGAAAATTAAACACTACAGAAAGTTGTCTGAAAAGCTGTCCACATAACAAATATTTCTACTTAAATAAAAGAAATATATATTTTTGAAGGGTGATTAAGATGAGTATGAATGTTTCACTGAATGTGGAGGCAAAACTCTTCCTCCAAACAACAAAACCTGGAAATCTTAGTTTTGATTTGTGATACAATTCAGAAAGTTATGGTGGAAACCCAAATAATCTAGCATATGTGCTAAAATTTGATAGGCTTAGCAAAAACATTTATGCTTGACTGCTCTTGATCAGTGATAAAGCAACAGGAAACAAAAAGTCTGATCCTTTTTCCAATCAGTGAACACACTGTGCCAGCGTGCTTCTGGCATTTTCTGGTGTTGAAGTTAATTTTATTGAGCGATGAGAAATTTATCCTAGCTATTTTCCTTTTTACTGAGGTGAGTAAAGGTACAGGAAGCCAGTTCTCTCTCTCTCTCTCTCTCTCTCTCACAATGTGTGACTTTGCTATTATGATTCATTAGTGTTCCCTGACAGAAAGACTCCTGAAGTCTACTTTATAATTACAATAAAACAGTAATGATGTAATAATCCAATGCATGTATTTTAATCTGCGCATTTACTCTGTAATATTGAGTTGGACACAACTAAACCTTATTTTGAACGGTTTTTATGATTTAGTGCACTTCCAGATTTTGAGATGCAGAAAAAAAAATATATTTTAATGAACCATAATCTGTTTTAGAAAAGAGTCAATCATTTTTATTTGAATTTCACTGTGAAGATTTACTGCAAACACAGCTACAGTATATTTTTAATTAATGCAGATTATAGATGAAAGTATTTTTTCCCATCTCTGTGTGAACGATGCATAAGGACAGCTGGTCAAAGAAACAGCTACTTAAAAAAGTGAAACAAATGGCCAAATACATGCATTTTTAATGCATATACCTGATGGTGTTTTTGAGTCTACTCACTTTTCGCTTGACGTCCACAGAAATGCTGAGCAGCAGGGACAAATAGAAACCCAGCTCCAACATGTAATACCAGTAGTGGACATCTGCCACAGGCTGAGGAATGAGAGGAAGAGCATCACACTGAGTCCCCGTTTACACACAGAGCTTTTAAAACCTCAGCCCTGTCTGTGCAGGCAGAGGAAATTCATGGTGTGCAAAAGTATTCACACCCCTCAAATCTTTTCACATTTTCTCACAGTACAGCCAAAAAAAAAAAAAACCATTTATGGATTTTATTAGGATTTAATGTGACAGATTAACAAAAAGTATTACATAGTGTGCTTTTGAAATGTAGAAGTGTGGAGTAGATTTCCATGAAGCAAATCTTGAGTCAATACGTTGTAGAAGCACCATCCCCACAGCACGGGTGCTAATTTTACACCACACACAAACATTTTGCATGTAGGCAAAAAGCCTTCTTTTTTGGTTTCATCTGCACAGAACACCTTTATCCTCAGGTTTGCTGTCTCTCTTTTTATATTTTAAAAGCACTGTACGTGCAGCAAAGCAAATAAAACAAAATCAAAAACACTTTGGGAAGCCTCTTAAGTCTCCAAACACTTGTAGTGTGCAAGGCAAAACTAAAGAGTTGAGGGTGGGGGGACTCTTAAGAACAACAGATCTTGAAAAGGAGTCGATATAAAACAGAGAGAAATGCCAGTGTGCAACACTTCCTGGTCCAAACATCTACAAACTTCACTCCCGTTCTGCGCAGGACAAAAGGACGCACTATCTCAAGTAAAAACACTTGCACAACTTTCAACACTGGGCCTTTGCAGGGACACAATAGCAGGAAGCGAACGGGGAAGTTTATTCCTCAAAACACATTCTTTATCGCCATGAAGGGTTCGCGCAGCGTGGAGCGGCGCAGTCTTGATGGCGCTGTAATCAGCCACACCGCAGATACAGAGAGCGGTGACTTTTCTACTGTTTTCTATCGGCGGTCATGAACCCGTAAAGAAGGGCGGCTTCCACGTAGGAATGGGGACGCGCATGCATACCGAGCTGTCATCAGCACACCGCAGATACAAGCTGTAAAACTCATGGTGTTTAGGAGAGTCTAGACACATGAGGGCAGGTTTGCAGTGAAGGAGGGGAAGGAATTTTGATAAGAGTCATCAGGAAGGTCTGCGTTAACCAGCCTACGTTATAAACTTTAAAATGTTGGATCTCTAGGAGCAATAATTACGACAATAGTTAGTTTATTTCTTCTTTAGTGATTTAGTAAAAACATTTTATTCATTCTTTTAGATACCGTACAGGAAACTGTTCCCCAGATGTTCAAATGAATAGAAAAATGTTTTGTTTTATTCATTAATCTGAAAAGTTGAACAAATAAGAACAACTAGTCAGTCTGACTTGATTAAAAACAAGTATAGTGAGTGAAAAAATTGTTAAGTTTTTGTGGCTGTAATGTTAATTAAATGCGGATCAGGAACCAATTGTTGTGTTTTCCCCTTTTGTTCAGCTGCTCCCTTTAGGTGTTGCCACAGCAGATCATTTGCCTCCATCTCAACCTGTCCCCCATAAAGCCTTTGCATATCCTCCTTCTGTACATCCGCGAACCGTCTCTGTGAACGTCTCTTCCTCCTTTGCAGCTTCTATTCAACATTTTTGTGAAATAGATCCACTGTTCTTCCTCTGTACATGTTCCAGCCCATTTCAGCCTCGCCTCTCTAAAGTTGCCTCCGAACCACGCTTTTCATTTCAGCTCTGGCTGCTGCCTCTTGACGTCCCGTGTTTCTGTTAGCACCACTGGCCCAAACCTATGTCATAGCACGGTAGCATCAGTAGCATCCCGCAAACTTTTCCTTTCACACTGTCACGAATTAACTCTAATATTTCAAAGGACTCAAATATCATCCCTGATCTAACCCCACCGCCCACTTTCATCTCATCTGTAACTGTACACACTAACACACACCTCACCACTGTCTCACTGCCCTTCAGGCAGTAAACCATCCATAGATTTCTTGCAGTTACGCACACTTTCCTAATAAAACTGTACATCTCTATGGGTCTGCTGGATTTCATGTGG
Organism: Fundulus heteroclitus; assembly: GCF_011125445.2. Taxonomy (NCBI): domain Eukaryota; kingdom Metazoa; phylum Chordata; class Actinopteri; order Cyprinodontiformes; family Fundulidae; genus Fundulus; species Fundulus heteroclitus. Next base: position 19,637,406 of record NC_046369.1, on the reverse strand, counting down.
ACTATCGCCCTTTTCAATTTTTTATCTTCTTTACAGCTGTCCTCCCTTCCTCCTTATTAATACTCAACCCTTCCAGCTTCACTGATATCTCTGAATCCTCTCTCTCATTTTCTACATTCATCTGCTCTTCAAAGTAATCCTTATTCCTTATTCATCATCATCATCATCATCATCATCATCATCATCATCATCATCATCATCATCATCATCATCATCATCATCATCATCATCATCATCATCATCATCATCATCATCATAAAAACAAACCGACGATCTGCCAAATTTAGATTCATGCAGAGACGGACAAAAATCCCAAAACTCAACTGCTGACTAACAAGTTGCTTTCTGTTTATTCTTAAAAACCATATGCAACATACTTTATACTTTGTATTATAACATTTAATGTTTAATATCTTTGTGCAATAAAATGTATATTTAGCCACCAGTTATGATAAGTGTAAGTGGATCGGTCGTTAAAAGCAGCGTTACCTTGCATGATCACACTCACAAAGATGCTATCGCGCTTTTGTACAACAGCGCTGACCACCAGAACCGTGTCACTTACTCATATAATTTATTCATACCCATACCATTAGGGAGGATACATTGTTATGCATGTTTTGCTGAATAAGAAAAAAATTATTTTAGATCCTTATGTTGCAAACAACCTGCTTACCTGTTTTGGATATCCCCTCCAGCACTCTCTTTGATCCCAAAACCAGGGAGTCTGGAAGATCCAGGAAACAATCATTCAATAAAACACATATTGTTCTGAATCTAGTCTAAACATCATAAGCAAACTGAATGTATTTCACAGCATCTCTGCCAACAGGTCAGTGGTGCAAAGCTTGCAAATCTGTCATCAGCTCATAAATGTTCAGGGAGAGTCTACAAGAGTGTTTAAGTGAAAGCAAATGATTGTCTGATGAAAAGAAACTGACAAACGTACATTAATCAGCGAGCCGAGTCCTGCGGCGAAGGAAACCATGTAGAACACGAACCGCCAGCTGCACACATAGAAAATTATCTTTTAGGGGTCTAAGTAAAATCGGCAAACATTTCAATTAAATAATAAAAAAAACCTTTTCAGCAATATGCAAATTAAAACACAGCAACAAAATAAAGAAAGCAAAGAATTACTGAATCATGTTAAAACAAGAGAGGGACTCACGCTGCCTCGCAGAACTTTTTTGTGTTGCTGGGTCGGTCCTGGTTCCTTCTGTGTCTGAACCAGGTTTGAATCCTTCTTTGAGAGAGTCCACACTGCGTCCCCAAGCTCACCACTTGACTCTAAACACACAGAAAGAGACCATATATCAGGATGTTTCGCCTTTCAAGGTAATCTGCCCACTTTTAGCCTCTTTATGCTTTGGCTAACAGTGGTGCTACTAAAGCGTTGGACTGAAATGTCTATACTATATTTCACAGGATGAACATTTTTATGTTGTAATCCCACACATTTCAAACTCAAATGTCCACATTTCCCAGGCCTTTTAAAAATCACAACACAATATTTATTTCAGTCCAAAACAGGGTGGATTTTAATGGGTCCAAATTTCAAAAACACAAAGTACAAAGGACAGAGATGCTAAAAAACTGTGAAACTGTCCATTTTTTAATTATGAATGGTTGTGTTATTAAGTGATGAATTAGTAGAGGAAAAGATAAGGTGGGCTGCACAGTGATGTAGTTAGTACTACTGTTGCCTTGCAGCAAGAAAGTCCTCGGTTCAAATCTTGACCTGTGGTCTCTCTGGAGTTTGCCTGTTCTCCCTGTGCATGTGTTGGTTCTCTCTGGGTACTCCAACTTTCTTCCAGAGTCCTAAAACCTGACTGTTTGATTAAATGGTCTCCCTAAATTGCCCTTAGGTGTGAATGTGTGCGTGCATGGTTGTGAGTCTCTGTGTTGGCCAGTGATGAATAACTATAGAAGTATAGAAAATGAATGGAATGAAAAAGTGAAAATGAGTGGATAGAAAAAGGTAAAAGTCATTTTATAAATATAAATCAAGGTTAAAACAGCCTTTAATAATTCAGACTTCTAGATTTTTTTTAAATGGAATAAGAAATAAAGTCTGGAAATTTTAAATAAATTTTCACCCCCGATCTTTACTTTTCCATACTTAACCAGACTTTTCAACCCTGCATAAGATCCCGGTAATCATATCAGTGTGGGGTGCCCCCGACGAGGTAAATGTGTGGTGTGTAAACATTTGTCCTCTGCTGAGTCAGAAATGAGAGATGGCGCCGTCCCTCTCCTTTTCTGCACCCTGATACTTTACACGAGCTTATGTTACAGCTGTAAGGTCAATGCAGGGTGAGACTTAATTACAAGGTTAAGAGATCTTATTCTCAGTTACAGCAAAAAGGGCACTGCATAAATCTTAAAGGTATATAGCCACGTTATTTGCCTGAACCAAAGAGACCAAAATCAGTTGATTATGATAAACTAAGGCTATGTACTCCAAGCGTCCGTCCAGATGGTGTTTTGATCGTCCTTTTTGAGCCTAAATAGAACCACAGCAACGGGCGCGACGAGAAATACCAACACCAGCAGGACATGATAATCTTCCAGAAAAACATTGAATGCAACCACAGTGAGTAATTGCTGCATAATATGTAATATGTAAATGTGAATATGCAAGCTTTACATTTTCTGGCCTAAAGGATAAAATGTGAAAAATCTATAATAGTTAGGATGTTATATATTTCTTAGGTGTTCCCCTTGATCTTCTAAGAACATCTAGTTTGTTTTATATTTAGAGTGCAAGCTGAGACGAACGCGACAGAACAACCACAATCCGCTGCTTGTTCAGCACAAATACGTCAAAAAATGAGAGTGAGATTGCATGTGCCTGGACATACTACCGAGGAAAAAAAAAAACTGAATTTAATAAACCGAGTCTTGTTCTGACAGATGAACGGCTAGGCTTGTCAGGACAGGAACACCAGCACTGTTACTCCACTTGTCTCTGAAACCAAGCGACAGGTGGAAAAAACATGTGTGCCTTCTCCTTTTTGTAGATAAAGAATAAAAACAAATGTACAAAGATTTGTATTTATTAAACTGTTCCCTGCCATTTTAAAAGACAACTGAGGCAGACATACAGCTCAGTGATGGTGGAACTACGCTTTAGGCTGTTTTTTTGAAACTTATCTTTAGCAATAAAATTGGTGAGCAGCAACTCCAAGAAACTGCAAAGCCAAGCTGAAACGCCTCATGCTCAGTGGATTTAGATAGCTCTGACAACACCGGGCCAGCGGTTTGAAAAATAAAAACATGTTTTCAGTTCACATAAATGGAACCCTTTCAAATCATACATGTACTTTCACTAAATATAAAGCCAATCTATCATGGTAAATGGCTAAAAACAGAGCCAGATCCGGTGCTGCAAAGTGTCTTCATGACTAATAAGCCACTCAGTTATGTTGAATATAACTTTCCCTGAGAGACTTCCTCATGTAAACGTCTCCCATTTAGAAACAAGGAAACGCAAAGCCTCAAATGGGGAATTTCACTGAAGTTGCAACCATGCATCACTGCACCCGACCCATGTACATCTCCATTTGTTAATGTCCCACCACCGCCAAAATGTGTGCATTTGTACCGAGTAAGGGATTCAGTACAAATGCCAGCAATGTGCACGCACACTCCTGCATCCCGGCAAAAGACAACGACGCATAATGTTTGACTCATTTGCTTACATAAATCAAAACAGGTTTAGCAGGCAGAGGTGAAAAGCTGGGAACTGCCTTTAAGATTTGCATCACGTCTGCAGCAACTACTTTAAAACAGAAGCCTTTTTTCAGGCCGTTTCACTTTCGTTCTTAAAGTACATTCTTGTAGTTAACTGACATAATTATAGACTTAAAGGGCAAGAACTATTTAAAACAAGCCTTTCGGATGATGTGTTGCTGCACGGTGGTTACTAGTAGCTCTGTTACTATGCTGCAACAAGGTCCTATGTTCAAATCCCAGCCTGTGGTCTATCTGCATGGAGTTTGCATGTTTGTGTCCATGCATGGGCTCTCTCCCGGTACTCCGGCTTTCTCCCACAGTCCTGAAACACGATTGTTAGAGGACTGTATGGAGGAAGGGGTAAAAAAGCGCTGTCCTTCCACAACCTGTTGCTGTGCACTGGCAGTTAGCTGGCTGAAAGGAGGCTGCAACAATTTGATAACGCAGCTTTTGTTGCATTTCTGGTCGCAAAAACACAGAAACTCATGGTGTTGAAGCTAAAGGATGGCCACCAAAATGTCGTACGAAGGTAATGCTGTTTTGAAAATGAAAGATGAAATGAAAATGGGATGAATAACATTAATGGCATTATGAGAAAAAAGGAATCATTTGCTGAATTCCTTTTAAATAAAATCAGTTGTATTATGTTATGCATTTTTGGTTCACATCTCTGTGTAAGATGTCCTGATGATGTGACAACAAGTTATTTTTATGCAAGTTTATCATGCCATAAGAATCTCATAGCAGCCTAGATCTTTAAAGAATAATTTTTTTTTAGAACATATAGATAGATTTGGAAGCACAACACATGGGTATCCAGATGCATGAAATCCTAGCTCCTGCTGGTCTGTGAAGAAAATGGACGTCTATCTGCAAAATCTGGGAATACAATTTTCCAGTCACTCTCACTCAGGTGAGAATAGTGAAAACTCCCATTAAAAGGAAAAATCTAATTAAAGCCCTTTGAGGAGAACACGAAATCTTAAAATCCCTGACACCCAGAACCTCGGGTGTGTTTCCCAGCGGAGGTTTTGCGGTTTCTCTCGTCTGGACGCCCCAGCAGGGTTAGTAGCCTTTTTGCTTTGTAAAGTGGAGAGGACGAATCAGAAAGAACTGGAGTACAAACTTGTGATGGTTGCCGACTGGTGTGTTCGTAGAAGGCTTCCAGCTTTGGGATAGACGGAGCTTCAATCCGGATACGATCCTTCACACCTAAATATCTGCTTAAAGGAATGCCGATGATCCTGAGGAGAAAAAACGACACAATAGAAGAAATGTGTTTTTAACAATTAATGCCCAACAAAGAAGACTTTTTTTCCCCCCTTGATAAGCTGTAATTCAGGCGTGACCAACCAGCAGCTGCTCGGTGTGGATCTATCAGAAATATGAGAGCTCATTATGCAACTCCTGACAGCCTGTAGAGCTGCTCCTATCGGTGTATTGTGACATTTGGCCAGATAATCATTAGCTGATGCTGCGTCAAAACGCACTGTGCGTGTTTGCAAGTGCATGGGTAGGTCAGCGAGAAACGGAGGGATGAGAAGCGCAGAAGGACAATGAGGGTTTCTGAGAAAGGAGCCAGATGTTTTGGCAGATGACCGTATCTGTGCACACCTTGGCAGTATAATCACATGTGCAACTCTATCTGACGGATAATCATCACAAAGTGAGAATGAATGGACAGATCAGGGAGAACGAGAAGGTCGGGGCGGCTTTACGCAGAGAGACGCGCAGTCTCAGGTTACGGGAGCATATAACAAGCACAGAGAGAGAGAGCGATGTGGTAAGCTCAGCTCAGAAAACAGGTGCAGCCTGAGACGATCGAATGAAGAACCGCCTCATCCATCTTGCGGCACAACTAAAACTACACAGATGCTTTTCGCAAACCACAACAGACACATATCACTTACACAAGAACAAGCTGTTTCTCATTTGGTCTTCATCCTCTTCCTCATGCCCATGCAAAGCTAATTTTAATTAGCTTTGTTAATATCTGATATTAAACGCCTCCCCGGGACAACGGCATGCAACATTTCACTTCGGACAGTTCAGATAACGAGGCGGCTGATAAGAAAAAGCATTCAAAACAACGTCACTGCCATCTGATCAGATGTCACGTGCGCCTGCATCCAGGCGCTTTCACGGGCGACTCCAGTCTACGCACCAGTAGACCTTTGTCAGCAGCAACACATGGGGGAAACAAATGTGTTTATGTTTCTATCCAGGTAGTATTCTCTTATTGCAATGGACTTACACCGGTAATTAAGATTTTTCAAAGCGAGGTTTTGTCAAAAGGTTACAAGCAGTGAATATCTAACCTGCAGGAGATAAATCTCCTGGCGTCATCATTGTGTGTAAATCCAGTTTGGGGGAGGGGCTAATCGAGGCAGATTTATATCTCAAAAACAACTCAAGTCTAAAAAAATCTCACGGAGGTTCACGCAAACACTATTTTCTGACCTTTACAACCTTCATCAAGTTTACATGGAATGTGTATTTCACACAGAGGGTATGTATATGCAAAATGGACGTACATCTTACTGAGAAGGTAAGATGTAAAGCATTTCCGGTCAGACTGGCTAAACCGATCTAAAAATAAAGCAGTGCATTAAGTAGATGTTTAAGTAAACCCTATTTTATTGATTTTTACACTGCCTTGCTTTTGTGAATGCTATTAGCATCCATTGGGAGGACTCAAGGGGTCGAATTACTTGCCAGCAAGAATGTTATACACTAAACTTTGAATGCCGGTGTTGTGTTTAACAGAAATGATAACATTATGTTGGCTTAAATATTCATGAAAGAGTATTTCTATAAATCACAATGACGCCTTTAAGACTAGAGTTGTTCCAGGATGGTAGAAGCCTGCTTTAGTCTTTTCCCTAATCGGACTAGCCGTTAGCTTCGGTCTTCTGATCTGGATTTATACTAAAAGAAGACAACAAGCTAGTTTTCTACTCCAGATGACACTAACCACATATACATAACATTTTAGCAGGACTTCAGTGAAAAAAAATTAACGATCTCTTTAAGCTTTTAGGCCTTATGAACTTAAACCGGGCATATACTGTACGAGATTGTCAGTCGTGGTACTCATATACAGCTCAAACTGTATGACGAAACCGCAGGGTTTAAAAGTTCACTGCTCACGATATCTGTTCTTAGACTGTACGGCCCGACGCTCTGATAGGACCTGACTGCTCACACTGTACGTCTAAAAACCACACATCAGACTCAGCCCCGTAGAGAAATGGCGCTCCTGGAACTTGTCTATCAAGAAGCCGAACAGTAGAAGAAGAAAAAGACGGAAGTGTCAATGCTCACTGTTAAATATGAGGCTCACTAGAACGAAATTGACAATTCTACGAGTTGCTCCTCCGTAGTTTGACTCCATGTCACACGTACCACCGCCATGCTTCTTTCTCCACTCCTATGTTTTCGTCTGAGAAGAAGAAGAATTCCCTCGTTTGCACATGCGCAGTGCACGAGGTAGGGGGAAATTGGCTCGTAGACGCTTGTAGCTCAGCTTCAACAGCAGGACGCGCTCACGATCACCTCACGAGGGCCGACTGAATTTTAAACATGTTTGATTTTCATCTGACCGTACCATTCTTGATCAGGAGGGGTCGTTAGAGGCTAATTGGCCCTTTATTACGCCCTGTATACTACACGACGCAGGACGCACGGTGCAGCTGAAAATCGATCCGAAAAATTCTCGCACGACTAAAGATGAGGCCCAAAAAGGGTAAAAACTCGTACAGTGTATGCCCGGCTTTATGAAAGCTGTGCCGGCATTTTCATCCAAGTCAAGTCAACCAACATCATCAGCCTTTTAGCATTTATAAAATTCACTAATCAACCAGATCAAATGCATCCATAATATGCATTCATATCCTGTTTTCATAGCAGGCATGGCTAACACACCCTGTGTATGACGCATAGGGAACCTTCAATCCCTGAAGGACAAAAACATCATATATGACTTTAAATCACATTTGCATCTCTCCAATAGATAATGACAGCCTAAAGGCTTAGCAATAGCGGTGTCTCACCTCTCAAATACATATCTTAGGGCTATAAATGCAAAGGCCAGTGGCAACGTGATGAGGAGATCCCGGGGCAAAGGAAAACGTCCTTCCTCGTCCTCCATCTCCATGTCCTGCCAATTGATGCCAGGAGGAAGCCAGTACCGCTCCTGCCACAGCCATTCGTTCAACAGGGCCGCCATCCTGAGAAGAAAAGAGCAAAGGAGATGTTCTGCTTCGTATAAGAGCGCAAACTGATATGCCTCATCAAAGTATTATGGTAATAATGACTCTAAAGGATTAAAATTATATGTGATTCACATGACAGACTTCACACCGTAGTCGAGGTGTAAATGTTGCATGAGACCCGTTTTTGATGACTGTGGAGCGGTTGAAAAACAGCAGGATGGTCTAAATGACTAAAAGCATTATTTTCACAAATACAAGCCACAGGCCAAAAAGCAAATGGTTTTAGGTCCACGAACTTCGAGTTCGTGGACCTCCAGCTGGCAGGTGGCGGACAGCTCTGCCCTGCAGAGGATAGTGAAGGGAGCTGAAGAGGTCACTGTAGGGTCCCTACACCCTCTGTGCAGGATCTGTGTCAGCGCTGCGGCAGCAACAGGACTCTGAACTTTACCAGACTCCCTTTACATGAACTCTCTGAGCGTCTGCCAAAAGCAGAACAATCAGTCTGCGACGCAGCTTTCTGTTTCAGTGCTGTTAAAATGCAGAACCACTGATTATGTAGATTATATTACTGTGGCTGTTACATATATTTTATGTAATTTAGGGTTTTATATATCTGCAGTTGACCCGTTTAGACATTTTTTACGCTAATCTGTTGAATGTTTCCAGAGACGCAATGTCTTGTTTTGCTGTAAACCTATTCCTTAACATTGAAATGTCAATAAAGTGATTTAATTTGATTTGGTTTTCCTTCTGTCTAGGTTTGTCTGTATTTTTAGCCAGGCTACTAAATATGGCAAAACAATACACTAATAAGGCTGTTATGACCATTGATAACACTGATTGTCCTTTCATCATGGTGCTGGTAAGTTGATAGCATAATACTGTATTGGGAAGCAAGTGAAGCAGGTAAAATGGTCGGGCCAAAAGAGAACAAGTTGCTGACGAAGTTATTGTTGGTTTAAAATAGAAAGGTGTCAGAACGCACAATGCATCGCAGTTTGTTGAATATGGCAAGCAGCAGACCTAACAGTATGACAATCTTGACTCCTGTCCGTCAAGGAGAGCACCAGCAATGGGCACATTGGCTCCAGAACTGGACAGATGGCCGGGTCTGATGAACCTTGTTTTCTTTAACATCAAGAGCATGGTGAGGCTCATACATCCTTCTTATCTGGGGAACACATGGCACTAGGATGCCCAGTAAAGAGGTGGAAGCCGGGATCTGCTGGGAAGCCGTGAGTTCCTGCAACCCATGGATGTTACTTCGACTCATACCTACATAAGCTCTGTTGTAGACCATGTGGATCATATCGAGCAGGATCGGGAATAGCCAGAGAAACAAGCCCAATCCTTGGAGGCGCCCCTTCAGGGCTTAAAGGATCTGCTGCAGACATCTTAGTACCAGAGATATACCTTCATACATAGTATATAGTCGTTTAATCGCAATGGTTAAGGGCTGCTTTTGTCAGGGAAGGGAGACTGGCATGCTATCAGACAGCTGGTAATAATGTTGAGCCTCATATGTGTAACAATGTAATACAGCAACAAATTAGCAACAAACACAAAGAAGGTCATTACCGGCTATGATGACAGCATGGGTTTTTTTATTACACCTGCACTTGAACACAACACAGATGCGCAAACACTATACATACATACATACACACACACATATATATATATATATATATATATATATATATATATATATATATATATATATATATATATATATATATATATATATATATATATATATATCCTCCTCCGGCCTGCAAGAGGCTGCAGCCTGTGGGATGGTTTAAAATGCTGCTATATATCGATCAGGCTGCTCTGCGCATTCTGCCTGCCAACACAGAACTACGACGCGCTGACGGAAAATAACAACATCGGCAAATCTGGAGCATGTGCGCTGAAGCAGGTGCATCGATTTGCGGCTTAAAGCACGCAGCGTTTGAGCGGTCATGATCCAGAAAAGCCTGTGCGCCCACCACCCCAGAGGGATGCCCACCATCTCCGCTACGTCCCGACACTCCACCACCGCCACAAAGGACGCCTCTCTAACCTCATGTTTTCACTTAAAATACAGTTCTATTAGTAGCATTAATATAGCAGGAGAAACATTGCGCTCACCTGTCCGGGCTCATGATGTACTGATGATGGGAAACAGAACAGCGGCAATGGGTGAGAACGAGGAGGAGCTTGTTTCTACGCCCACCGCGTCCGCCGGGGGCGGGGAGAGGCGCGCTCTGCCATCATCACCGTTTTATCACCATCTCGACGCCTTTTACGCTTCGCCACCGTGCGTGAAACAAACAAACCATCGTCATTCCATACCAGCCATAACATCCCTCCCTCAGATTTACACCCTCATGTTGACGCATCGCAACATGCCGGCAATAATGCTTATGTACAGTGCAAAAGTATTTATACTCCTTAAACCTTTCGCACTTTGCATTTACAGAAGTCATTGTCGTTCTTTGGTTATCGTCAGGACGCAAGTTGGCCATGTGCATCACTGCGAAGACGTGTTCTTTCACTGCAATTACACCTTTTTTTTGCAATATGGACATTTTATTTATCCCCTTTTGAAAAATAGCTCAAGCACAGTCCAACTGGATGGAGATTTTCTGAGGAATTTTGTCTTGCTCTAGATTTTCAGTTAGGGGTTTTGGACTTGACTTTGACTTGGCCATTACATCAATATGTTTTATATAAATCAGTGATGTCCACTGAAAAAAAAAAAAGCAAATTCATTTCATGGTGAATTATTTTCTTTTTACACTATGAGCAATAAAATTAACCATTCAATGTTTAAATGTAAATAGTAGAAAATATCAAATTGTGTCACTCAGAAAAGGGGTTTTATGTCTTAGAAAGTTTTTGGGACGAATGTTTTCTATTCTGTCAGCATAGAGGATGTCTTTAATTTATTTCCTGCAACAAAACAAGAATTTTCTTCAAAAACTTTTTTTTTTTTTTTTTTTTTTTTTGCGAGATATAATAATTGGGCGTGCCAAGTTGTGGTGCGTCTATTATATTGTAATGGGAGCACAAAAACATAGCTAATAAAAGAAAGATGCTTTGTGTGAAAGCTAGCATGTTTCATTTAAGAAGATTTACATTAGTTATAAAAAAAATCTCAAAATAAATAACTACTAAAAGTGGCCATCTACATCAGGTCCAATTGCTGGCGAGCCAAATTTCTAAAATGCTGGACCTACCGGTGGTGGCCATAATGATATATTCACTTTGGACAGCTCTGATGTAAACCGTTCCTGCAGCTATGGCTGCATGCGTATGGTTGTTATCCTGGTGGAAAGAGAACGGCTGTCCCAGTCTCTTTTGAAACATATAACAGGTTTTTTTTTTTTTCCAGGATTGACCTAAATCCATTCATCTTCAATCATACAGTCTACTGCATCTCTTCACTGGAAGCAGTTTGCACTGTTTAAATATTTATGCCATATCTATGTAATGTATACATTTTCACCTGAATATGCAGCGTTATTAATTCATAATTGATCAATAGTTTCGCCCTTTCTGATAAGTTCATTCTTTTCTGCTTCAGGACTTAACTTTAGTTCTCCCTTGCCTGCCTGCTCTCCACCGCTGCTTTGGACTCACCAGCATCCGGATCATCTTCCGTCCAGGATCCCTTCTCCCCTCCGTATCAATATTCAGAGCCTCCCACAGTAAGGCTCTAATCTTAATTCTCTCAAACCATCTCTTTGATGGGTTTTCTGCTGACTTCTTCTTACCTGCTAAGGAAATCATAAACTTCCAGCATCCAGCTCCATCGTTCATGGTAATCATTTAAATAACCCTTTTTTTTTCTCCATCTCTCCTGATTTCATATTTTGGTTCTGCACGTGGGTTAGGAAACATTACAATCAAATACTTGTCCCTTCACGACGTAACAAGTTATTTGGATGACTGCTCTTCATTTCTGTATGCCAACACCTTGGTACTCTTACTTGAGTAAAAGTTTTGTTTACTCTCCACAGCGGTGGTTTGGCCACAGTAACGATGTTTAGCTTGGAAAAAGAAAGGAGAGGAAATCAATCACCAAACGCATCTGCTGTCATGCATGGTGGTGCATGTATGATTTTCTTCCAAAGTCGTGTTTAAATAAACTTAAGGAAGAAAGGTTCCAAAAATCTTTAGCAGCGAAACATCAGAAAAATCAACAAACATTATAATAATCAGTTGTGATTCTTGCATAACTGCTGCAGGGGAGAGATACTCACCCATGAAAACTATAACTATTTCTATTAGAAAGATGGGCATGCCTGATTTTTTCTATTTTTTTTTTTACACTGTGCCAAGCAGAGAAGGCCATAAAGATACCCACTCACTTTTGGCACATAATGTTGAAATGCAAAAAATGACAAGTAGCATTTTTTAAGCTTCATTTTATTCAAGCACTCATGCTGACCCCTTGCACAGAGGCACCCTGGGAAAAGAGCCATGTCACCTATATTTAAAAAACAGCTTCCGAGAATAGTCTGTTGCTTCCTTGGAGTTTGACTGCACAGTTCAAATGTCATCCAGCTTTAGCCAAAATAAATTTCCGACCAAAGGGGACAGCATCAACCTCTAAAATCAATTCAAGGTGGAAACTGTTCAAATTAAAAAAAAATCTTTAAATCTTATAGCAGGTATAAAGCATTTTTATTCACTGCCATAAACTGAGCTCTTGTTCGGCAAACTGATCTAGACTTTAGCTTTGAAACATTAATAGAAATATTTGCTGCACTTTTGCGTTTTAAGACAAAAAATAATTTTTCCTCAAAGTCTGCAAGTCAACAACAACATATAGCTCGACAAATTACATGTTTATTTTTCATACCACAAGCAGGATATTTAAGGAATTCACACATATTTGTTTAAATGGGCTGCATATATACACAAAAATGAATATGGGTCAGAAACTAAAACTTATGTTGCAGCAAATGCAGTAACAGCTTATCTAGGAGCAGAGATTGAGAGACAGCTGATAGGATTCAGTACTGGGCCTTTCATGCCAGCCATACTTTAGCAACATTTACAAAGGAAAGGCCTCAGGGGAAAAAACTCCTTCAGGAAGCTGTTTACATTGAAAAAATAATTAAAACTTCCTCGTTTGTCACAGTGAAATAAATATTGTGGGTGAAAATGTTTCCTTCCTGTTATACATAACAGACACGGGTTTCAAACTTTTTTACATTTTACAGGAACAAAAATGTAATTTATTAAGTTTCTCAAACTATTGTCTGCAAAGTGCACAATGTGCATTTATAGAAATTATAATCTAAAGAACTAGCAGCCTGTCTAACACAATCATTAATGCTTTTTGGTCTTTAGACAAGAAGCGTGGGGGAGGATGTCTCATGCTTGGGATGAGGAAGTCCTGAACAACACCTCTGCTCAGACAACGATAATCATCACTGAGTTCGCTGCTGTTGTACAGAAAGTTCTAGAAAGATAAGCCTCAAGGAAGTTAACAAAAGGGAAATCTTAGATCTCAGAATGCTGTCTGGCTAGTGTTGCTAACCCCCTTACCTGGATTCAGGACTGTAAATGGAAATTACAGAGTAGGCCAGAAGAACACAAGTTCACCTGGAACCATCTGTTAGCACCGTCTCATTTGCAATATTCGGTCACGTCTGGGAATACTGGTCTCTCCGTGCCTCATTTCTTCCTTTTGTTGTGACCTTTATGACTTAATCAGGTGTGATGTTTTGCACGAAACGACTCTGGCATGTGATTGTTGAGGCAGTAAGGAGATGAAAAGACTTTTCTCCGCTCGCGATCGTGTAATTCCTGGCATACATGTGACTGATCCTAGAAGTACCACCTTGTCTAGGCAACATTTTTAGCGCTACAATGCATAGATAAGTCATTTTTGCTGCGCAGGGTGGTGATTGTGTTATCACGGTTGTCTCTGAAGGGAAAGAGTCAAACGTTGAAACTCACCTGGGGTGTGTTTTGTTTTTCTTGCTCCTTCTGTCAGGTGGCCACCAAGTGTCTTCTCTCGCACATCACTACAAACACCTTTCTTGTTCTCACACCTGCTGTAAAACCATTTCCCCAAAGACACCCGCAGGCCTGTAATAGCAGTTTGTCATTGCATAATCTCTATTATACATCCTCTTGTGTTTTCAACCGGTTTAGGGACAGTTTTTACCCGACAGCAATAACAAAACTAAATGCAACCAAAAATAACCATTAATTATCATGGATGATGTGTGTGAGAATGTGCTATTTTTTTATTTATTAGTTGTTTTTATCAGTTATTTATTATTTATTTCTTATATTGTGTGTAAATTATGGGACAAAGATTTATTTATTATTTATTTATTTATTATTTTTTTAAACATATGCACGGATCGATGGCACTTTTTAAATTTCGTTGTTCTTGTGACAATGACAATAAAGTTTTCATTCATTCATTCATTTATTCATTCATTCATTCATTTTATCTATTCATACCCACCTTACATCAAACACACAATTATTCATATATATGATCAGGGATAATTTTTTTATATATATATTTACATAAGATATGATTACATGTGATGAATGAAGTAGGAAAACCTCACACTGGAAATGTGGGAGAATCCTACTTATGGCTGGAGGATGTTTATTCAGTCAAGGGAAAAAAATATGCTCAGAAAGAAATTAATTCAGTAGAATCACTTTTGGCACAATTGTTGGTATCCCTTTGCACCCCTTTAATCATTTTTTTTTTAAGTTTAACTTTAATTTGTTTGGTTAATCAGACTAACTACAAACTACTAATTAGAAATTCGTGACTTTCAGGTTACCCGAATTATAAACAGGATGTGAAACATTTCCATTTCTTTTAGCCGCAGGCCACCTGGCTGGAACGGGACCCATATTTATCTTACAGCCATGCACAGAGAGCAGGATGGTTAAGGAGGTTTTAATTCTTTTTTCTTTTTTTTAAAAAAAACTCACTGTTGAAGAACTGCAAAAAAGAGTGGCATCTTGTGGTCAATGAGTTGCTTTAACGATCATTAGTCAGTATCTACAAATCAACTAGCAGTTCTGGACTGATGCATGAAAAAAAAATCATCATGCCATCATCAATAAAGACATTTGAAAATGCTGAACTATCTGCTTTGGACAAATAAGACTAAGTTGGAGCTTAAAGGCAAACATTGTGGGTGACTCTATGAATGAATATGGCAAAATACACAAAACTAAACTCACTGTCGGTAGATGATCAACAATGCTGTGAGCTTGTTTCTGCTCCATGGACCCTGGGATCTATATAAAAGTGCATTGCATCATGTCCTCTCTTTGATTAATAGCCATTTGGTCTTTTTGTGGGATAGTGATGCAAAACATGTGGCCAGTCAGCACAGTAATGGGTTACCAGACACAGAATACATTTTCTTCTGTCACATTCCCCCAGACCTAAGTCCTGTGCAAAACCAACAAGTCTATCTAACATGTTGGCAAATGGTGGTTTTTACAAAGTATTAAGAGTGGTGGTAATGATTTTGGAAAATGTGATTTTGTTTATGTAAGTTTTTTTCGTTGACATAGAATACATTTACTCAAATGAATGATTACCTTTAATGCAATCTCAACAATAGATTACGATTTTATTTTTATTTTTTTACACCTCTTTACCCGGGCTGCCGATAGAAGTGGCTGGCAGCATCAGCATCCACAATCCATCCAAGCAATTTCCACTGCCTGTAAATTCAAGTTCTGTTTTAAAGTTATACATAATTGTCAGTTGCCAATGCACATTTGACTCATTCTCTCCTTTGACATGTGTAGATGAAATTACTACAGGATTACTGTACCAACAGACTATTTTCTACCGTGTGAAGCTATTTTTGTTGAAGCAGTTGTTGAAGAAGTGTGGAAATTCGTTTCAATTTAAACGGATTTTAAACGATCAATTTAAAGTATCCTTTGAAGCATTTAAGGAAACCACGTTTGTATGTTGAGTCGCAGAGTTGATTATATTGGATTTGCTCATGCAGCACTTGCCAGATCTCCTCTACAGGCTCCTCTCCTGTGGAACCAACTCCCAGTTTTGGTCCATGAGGCAGACACCCTGTCTACTTTTAAGACTGGTCTTAAAACTTTCCTTTTTGACAAAGCTTAAAGTTAGAGTGGCTCATGTTACCCCGAGCTACCTCTATAGTTATGCTGCTATAGGCTTAGGCTGCTGGAGGACATCAGGGTCTATTTTTCTCATTCCTGAGTTATACTGTTCTCCAATTTTGTATTATTTGTTGGTATTTAAAATTTTAACTTCATGTTCTTTCAGCCTTTTTTCTCTTCATAGTAGGTAAACCTGGTCTGGCGTTCTGTTAGCTGTGACACCATCCAGAGGGGCAGATCATCAGCTATTACCCTATAACATAGAAAGGATTCCTGGATCAATGCGTGCTTCTGTGCTTTTTTTTCTCTTATTTGTGTCTCTGCTCTGTCTTCTCTAACTCCTAGTCGGTCGAGGCAGATGGCCATTCATACAGAGCCCTGTTCTGCTGGAGGTTTTTCCTTCCTGTTAATGGGGAGTTTTTCTTTCCACTGTCGCTTCATGCTTGCTCAGTATGAGGGATTGCTGCAAAGCCATGGACAATGCAGACGACTCTCCCTGTGACTCTACGCTCGTTCAGGAGGAGTGAATGCTGCTTGTCAAGATTTGATGAAATTTGCTGGGTTTCCTTAAATAGGATTTTTTTTGACCAATCTGTATAATATGATTGCATTTGACTTTGGAAAGTGCCTTGAGATGACATGTTTCATGAATTGGCGCTATAAAAATAAAATTGAATTCAATTGAATTGAACTCCACCAAAACCATGTCGTTTTGGGTGGAGGCAGTGTGATGGTGTTGGGCAGCATCTCCCTCAAAAAAAAAAAAGCAATCCTTGTTACAAATTGAGGCAATATCAATGGAGAGATGTAGGTACTGAGATGAGGTTCTACTATTAGTGGAAACCCAATATCTCCACTTCTAGGGAGAAAGTCTATCTTCCAAGTTGTCAGTGTTTCCCCAACAGAGTGGGGTTTATCAGAAACTACCTCCAGAAGTTAGAAGTGGACAGGATCGAATAGCCTAAGTCTAATCATGACCTCAACCCTACTGAACACTTGTGGGATAAGCTTGATTGTTGTGACTTGTGGCAGAATGACCAATGCAAAAACACTGGCTTACTGGTTGAAGAATGGGATCCCTTCCAAAAGCAGTTTTTGACCAAGCTGGTGACCAGCATAAGGAGGAGGTGCCAGGATGTTGTGGTTTTATGATCAGCTCTAAAAACATACTACACAAACGTTTGGTTTCATGTAATCCATCTGAGTTTTAAAATTCAGAGGCAAAATTCTGAGAAATGTTATAATAAACTGACTAATTAGACCTTTTTTCATGTTCCCTCTTCAAAACAAGAGAACAATTTTATTGCCTTACATCCAGTTGGCAAAAGAAAATCGAACAATGAACAACTAGATTTTATAACGGTGGAAATATGGCATAATAGTAATGGAAAAGAGCAAGTAAGTTTTGTCTTCCTATTCCAGGGCTGCAGTAGACGCAGCATGATTAGAAGCGGTTGTATTGCTTCTGCTCCACTTTAGGAGTCCCCCTCTCCCGCCTACTATGTGTAAATCAAAACCTGTGACTGAATTCGTTTCCAGGATTTCCCTTTTGAGTTGGAAGAAAATTGAGAGGTCCAAACATATAATTTAAAGTGCATAAAATATCAAAACTTTCATAGCATGTAACTTTCAAGTAGATTTTTACAAATGTCAGCTTTGTGGCAAGGGGAGTAGGGGTTACCCCCTAACCCTACCCTACCCATGAGATGGAACACCGTTCTAAAGTACTAAGATTAAGGTTGAGATACAAGAATATCAGCAGTGTTGTATAGTAACAAAGTATAAATACTTCACTACTGTACTTAAGTATATTTTGGAGTACTTTATACTTTCCTCGAGTATAATTTTTTTTGATAACTTTCACTTTTACTTCACCATATTTTCGAACTTAATTGCATACTTTTACTCCAATACATTTTCAGTGTTTGGTTTAGTTACTCGTTACTACAAAAAAAAAAAAAAAAAAAAAAAAAAAAGAGAATTTGTATAGCACTGACCTTACTTGAAGAAGAAAAACTGAAAGCTTACAAAAAGGTTGTATTTTCTGTCTAAACTTGGTCTAAATGTCTCCTGCACTTGGTTGTTTATATTATTTTAAGTGAATTTGACCTTCAAAGTTTACCAAAATGTAAAAAATGTCATTCAAACTGCATTTGCTTTGTTTTACTTTTTACTTTTCATTACATTACTTGAGTACATCTGTTTTTACAGTAATTTTCATACTTAAGTACAAGACATTTCAGATACTTTAAGACTTTAACTCAAGTAACATTTCAGTCAGTGACTTGGACTTTTACCAAAGTCATATTTTGGAGAGGTACCTATACTTTTACTTGACTCTGAGATTTCAGTACTTTATACAACACTGAATATCAGTCTGAAGCTGCAAACCCAGTCGGTTTACCGTATTAATCATGACGGAGATTGCCATCCACGGAGCAGCGTGTCCTTCCAGGAACAGCTACAAAGCAACATAAAAGTTCTGCAATAAAGCACAGGGTCTAACATTTGCACCCTTCTGTCTGGGACAACAATAACACACCCCGGAGGTGAGGAATGTGGACAGGAAACCGGTCCTTAACAGCGGCAGCCGCAGCAGTGGTCGCAGCTCTAAGCCTGGCTGAGCTGGGCTGAGCTGCTGGCTTCCAAGCGCTCAAAGCGGGGGCTCCCTCAACAAACACAAACCTTTAGTGGTCTCCAAAGCCAACAATGTGGACACATACTCACGTCTCACCAGCTTCTTCTTCAGAAGGAAGAATGTTTCCACCATTTTTTCTTTTGGCTGCATGTCCAATCCGTTAAGTAGAACCGTGCTCTCATATACACCTTATTTACCTTTGATATCTTTTGTTTCTTCTCCTGCTCTTTTGCTTCTCTCTTTTGTGGAAACCCTCAAACTGGCAATACAAGAGGTTATCTATTTCCATCTCCCACAAGTAACAGTTTTTATGTTTATTCCACTTTTTATATCATCTCATCATTCTCAGATAATTTTCCTCAGGGGGAGCTTCTTGCACTTATGATCTCTGACTCGTTTGCCTGTTGGTCTCCAGACCCCCAGAGTCAGTCTTCCCAATACTGCAGCTAACTGAAATTAGGCTTAAGTAACAGCCTGTTTTTAAACAGTAAAAACTCTTCTTCTTGGGTCTCCTAATGAGCAAATGTGCCCTTTCGCGAGCACTAATTGTGCATCTGTCCAGCAGAGGGCACCAGATAGCTCAGTATTCCCAGAAGTGGGTCAGTGGGATAATCAAGATGGTTACAGTAAGCAGTTATGCCAAGTAGTAGTGCTCACCCCCAGAAAAACAACGTTTTTGGTTTAACATCATTTAAATCCTTATTACCATCAGTTACAGTGCACATCATTTAATCAGCCTGTATCAATCATGCCTTTAATTGTTTTAACATTTTATGTTAATCTTGCTTTTCTCAGTCAATGCAGACAGTGACTGAGAAGACATGAGAGTGGATCATCAGGTAACTTGACAAATAAAATGATAAACTGAGGTGAAACCAGAGAGTCTGCATAGAATATGGTCGGATGCTATAATAGACTGTGAGTGGTTACTTAAAGTTTTAACAAAACCACACACTTTACAGTATATGGTCTAACAATGGTATGGTAACCTGAGGGTTTTGACAGTGTTATCAGGTATTGCACATTTAAATTATGACAGCCGTTTGGTGGTGACATGGAAGTCAAAAAAACTCCTGCAAATAACATCAACATGTTCTGCTTAGGCTGCATGGAGGGTAGCACTTTGTTTTACCTCACAATAACAGTATGAAGGTCACAGCTGTAGACTTTGCACTTTCTCTCCGTACATGCAGGGTTTTTTTCTTCTGATCATTAGGATGAGGAGGGTCTTTGTCCTCATAAGTGAGTGAGCATGCTGGGTTGTGTGTCTCTGGGAACCTGTCTCAGGGGTCCCCCACCTCTTGCCTCTTAATGTCAGCCCCTGTATGCCCTAAACAGGACAACGTTGTTATTAAATCTGGTATGGACGAAGCAACATCTCAAATCTTTCGGTTTCAGTAAAACTTCACTTTGAAAGTGTAATTTTAAAAGCCAAGAAAACATTCCAATTGGCTAGATATATCAATGCAAGGCAAGTTCATTTATATCACATTATTTGGAAGGAAGGATATCCAAAGGGATTGAAAAGAGATTAAAGGAAAGACATTAATATAAAAAAAACTTCTAGCCTATAAACTTAAAAGGAAAACTTTATATGTTAAACACTTTCAAGTGATGAGCCAAGCCACGGGATATTTGGATATTGTTTTGGAATATGCCCCTGATTTAAACTACTCCACAACTTAATTCCCATACCAGCCTGCTGTGCTCATTGGCCTTTGTGATGCTATTCATTCATTAATGTTCATTAAAATTCATTAATTCTCTTAACAAAACTCTGAGGCCTTCACAGAAGAACTCTATTTATACTGAGATTATAGTACACACAGATGGACACTATTTTCTAAACATATACACAAAGTCAGTCAGTTGCTCTGGATGTAATGAGCCAGAGCAGACAGAGAACGCTGATAACGGTGATAATCTGTGGCTACGGGCATGCAGGAGAACCAAAGTTGGAAGTTTCTGAAGAGCAGACTGCTCCTGGCAGCAGATGACAGGCAGGTGACAGAGGCTAGGAGTCATGCACAGCAGAGACAGGCAGATAGATCCGTGTGGCTAGGCAAGGCTCGTAGTTGAGAGATCAGTCCAGGTCGTGTCCAGAAAACAGAAGGCTCACTGTAGATGTCCGTCGAGGTTAATGCAAGGCAGGGAAAATCCGTGAATTCGAGAACAGAGAATCAGGTAAGGAATACCCGCTGGACATCTACTAACTCAGTGCTTTCAATAATCTGGCACTGGTTGTCTGCTGCAGTCTGTATATGGGCAGATAAACAGGTGAAGGAGATGAGCTTGGTTAAGGTGTATCAGATAATCTTGATTGCAACGGTGCAGGATGAGTGTGGCAACAAGCAGACAGACAGGCCGGAAACCGAACCTAGATTTTATTTAGAGTTATCAGAGTAAAAAGGGGCTGAACGCAAATGCACATCACACTTTTCATATTTTCATATGTAATACAGAAACCAAGAAACTTTGTTTTGCTGGAGCGCAGATGTGCCTAACGGAAAAAAGGGATCATCCTTTCGTTCTCGAAGGGGGTAAACGTCTTTTACCTCCAAGAGTCTGAAAGTTTGAATGTCAAGTATGAAGTCAACTACAAAGCCTCTATCACCCATCTGTTTACAGCTTTAATTAGCAGGCAAACCTTAAGTCAGAGGCTATGTCATCACGCTGGAGGTAATTCCTGCATCGCTTCAGTCTGAAGGTTTTTACGAGACCCACGGGTCAAACGAGGTAATCTCTCAAAAGACCAGCCAGGGCCGAAGCCAAGATGTATCCCTGTTCTCTCTGAGAATGTTTAATGAGTCTATTGGTCAGGAAAGAAGGCCAGATCTCTAAACAATAGCTGAAATACTTTTACTCCATTCAGTTAAAAAAACATTTCTTTGAGAGTCTTTTTTTATTTCCTTTTGCAGATGTGTTAATAACACCAGATGGAAACAATGTCATCTGTTTGAACAATAAAGGAGCAAACAGACATTTGCAATAAAAAAACAAGAAACAGCAGAAGGATATTGGAGATAATTTGAACCATGCTTTCACGAGGACAACAAAAAAGGACAAAACAAAACAAGATTAAATGAAATCATGCCTTTATCAAAGATAATAGGCTCCAATTGAGACTTTGCCAAGAGGTTTTGGTATCCTTTAAAGAAAATACAGTTAATTTGTTATGACATCCACTTTACCAGCTGTTGTATACCTCATTTACACATTCAGCTCTTGTTTCCTCTCCCAGCATAGATTTTTAGACATTTATCAATCATCTTTTTTTGCCAACTTTCTTGTTTTCCTGGAATCATGTCCACAGTCGGTTACTCGTTCTACTCCAATGACTCTCACCAGAACATAATCGCATTCATCCGTGTTCGTCCCTGATGCATCTTTTTTACTTTCATTTACTTTGGCTTCTACGGTTACAGTGGGGTTCTTGCTTGTGAGGCCAGTGATGGATGAGGGTCTACATCAAGCACATAATAAATATAACAACCAAGACAAAGGCACTTTCACATGACTTCTTTTTCTACACACTAAAAACTGCTGGGCTGAAAAATAACTTATTTAGGTATTTTGCTAATCCAGTAATGGGTCAAATATTGACTGGTTAGCAAGGTTGGATTCTGGGTTAGACTGAGGCTCCTGCCATGTTGTTGTCTTTATGGCATTAATGCTGGTGTATTGGAAATTGCATGTTAAGCAGGTGTAAAACAGAGGAAATAAGGGGGATTTTGAGGAACCAGTTATGTGTAATTTTTTATGTGTTTGAATGTGAAGTCCATTACTATTGCTATGACATCTGTCTTGATTTTTGTTTTGTTTGTTTTATATGTTGGAATGTAAAATATTCAAGAAATATTAGCCAAATTAATCATATATCAGGTTATGACATCTGTTTTACTTTCAGATAAATCCGAGGATCCATCATCCTGAGGCAGGTGAATTTTCATCAGTGCAGACAAAGCATTTGCATGGAGTTGTATGATATTTTGCACGGGTTTTATTAAAGCGATAGCTGGTAATTCTGTTCAGGAATACCTTTTGTTATACTGGGTGAAATGGTCCTTCCATCTTGAGAGTAGTTAATACATTATGTATTCAGAAAAGGGAGGGGAAAAATAGATTTCTGAGAGCTGCAGAACTGTAAAAACTCTGACCCTGCTGTTCGGTCCGAATGACAGGGATTGGTCAGTAGATTGGTCCCGCCCACGCCCACCTCTATCCCTCGAGTTCATGGGGTATCACCTTATCTATTGGTTGTCCCATATGCCAATTATTCTGACGCGTCTGCATAATGGCAATGTGCATGCTCGTTCTTTGCTAGTTTCCGCATGCTAGCTGTTCGTGCACGCTTCTAGTGTTTATGTATCCAGTAAGCTTAGCAGTTAGCTACAATGTTAGCCATTCATTGTAGGTCCACTGCTCTCATCGTACACTTTGAACATGGCTGAGAGTCGCAAGAAGCAAACAGCATACAAGTTTATGAGAAGAAGATGAAGGCCTCAGTGGAAAGAAATAAGACCAGAGTGGATTTTTTAAATTTTTTTCATGTGATTCCCCCTAAGGAGCGGAAGAGCAGGTAAGATGGTCTTGCGCGTGTGCAGTTATTCAAAAAGGGCCGTTGACTGTGACTGACTCTACCTTTAAGTCATTGCTACTATATTTAAATAGGAGTTATGTAAGTGCTGTATCAATATCAAATATTTGCAGTATACATAGTGTGTCCACACTGATACTGTAAAGTTTTTCAACAAATGCAAATAAAAATAAAAAAATTTAAAAATGGGGTGGTTATGAAATTATTTATGATATAGTATTAAATGCATAGGAAGGCGATGCATGAGTTCCCGTTCCCTTATCATTACATGTTACCTGCTCCATTGAAGCAAAAACACATGTACAATAGTGGGAGGAGGCATAATGCCTAAAATAACTTTGTACATTACAATGAAATTTGTTCTCTGCATTTAAATCCATCTGTTAGGGAGTAGTGGGCTGCCACTGTGAGGCCCTTGGGGAGCATCCTAGGACTAAGGGTCTTGCTCAAGGACCCATAGTGGCAGTCTGTGGGATTCGAACCAGGGAACTTGCAGCCTTTAACCCCACTTCTCATTTAGTAACATTAAAAGTGGGTTCAATAAGCATAAGCCATAACTTAAATTACAACATTAAATTTTGGGTTTAAATACAGGATTTTCATCTGCCCGTCATCTTTACCTGCTTTATCCCTGCTTGGTCTCACAGGAGCTCCTGCCGGTGGTCAGAGGGCGACGAATATATGGCCGTCCTGCTTCTGCCCCAGGGCACTTGCTGGCCACCACAGAGCTCACCATGGTCAGCGTGTGAATCTGCGAGTGACTGCGTGAATGGCTGATTGTAGCGTGAAACACTTCGGTGTCCTCGGACTCAATAAAAGTGCTATACAAGTACAGGCCATTTATCTCCACTAGTCAATGGGTGAGAGACAGATTACATCCTGAACAGGTTGTCTGTCGATCACTGGCCAACCCAGGAGAGTACTATTCTCAAGCACACAAACACACAACCACACCTAAGGGCGATGAGGAGTGCCACATTAACTATTAATTATGCTTTTTTGGATGCAGAGATTAAGACAGAGCACCAGGAGAGAACTCACCTACGAGGAGAAAATGCAAACTTCACAGTGCTAACAAACTGTTTAAGATGACTTTAATCAAGTAACAATTTAAATCAAGATAAAAAAAATTACTGAATGCATAACAATGTATTAAATAAGGCTTTCTATACTGACTTTAAGTCCAGTTATTTGCAGATGTGGGGAGTTACGACTTACATTTACTGCACCATCATTTTTATTTTTACTAGCATAATATTATTTAAAAGTAACGGTAATCTTACTTCAGAGTATAACTTCTGGCTGCTCAAGTGAACACACAATAACTAGTAGATATTGTCATTGGAAGTACTTTTCACTGGTCTAGCATGTATACATTGCCTATTGTAAGTATTGGTTTCAATGGTTTTATGCTTTATAACAAATAAATTATTTTTAAATAATTTATTTATTATAGTGTTGAAACTACCAGAACATTCACATAATGTAATATTTTCTTGTATGATTACATAATTTTCACAAATAAATCACATTAAACATTACAACTCAAGTGCTCAGTAAATCATTCCTCTTACTAGAGTAATTTTTTTTGGATGATTGCTTTTTACGTCTTCCTGATTAAAATATGTTGTAGTAGTGATACTCTTACTTTAGCACAATTATGGGCTACTCTACCCATCTCTGCTTGTTTTAACAGGTTATATATAAGCAACTAGCTTGTGCTAATTACCTTATAGGTAGAAGGCTGTTGTTATCTTGAGTAAACAAACTCCTATGAACTAAATCAAGAACATAAGCCACTTAAATTATTATACAGCACAATTAATGCTGTTTATTGTATTGTTCAAAGTGGAGGTCTATGAAGAGTAAAAAGACTCCCATTAGTGTCTGACAGCATAAACCCAACATTTGGGTTGAAGAAGATACCAAGCAGCTCTTTGTTTTTGCATGAAAAAAGATCAAATCTAAGTCCAACGTGTTTTCAAGCAAATATTTAGAAAGTGTATCGTACTTTTTGTAGCTAAAACTTCTGGTCTTAAAATTGTTGCTTGTGGACTGATCTTTTCTAGCCAACGGTACACCTCAGTAATGATCTATTAATATACAGAGCTAGTGCTTGGATCCTTCTGTTCTGCTTAAAGGTCAGAGATTTCCATGTATGATTTGTTTTTCTTTATTCCACAACAACAGCTACGGGTACATCTCAGTAAATTAGAAAACGTGTTGCGATGAGGCTGGTTAGCCAGATTAAAAGTATCTCCTGAAGATTACAACCTTTAAACAGGCTCAAACACACTTTCATTAAGCCCACATTTCTGTATTAGAACTGTTTTATTTATCGATGTGATGTATAATCTAATCTCAAATGTTGGGTTTCCATTAGCTGTCATAATTAGCAGAAAGAAAGGCTTGAAAACAACAGTCTGTGTGATTAATGTACATAATGTGTTTCAGTTAGGTAAACGAGTTACTGCATTTTAAATAATATTCTAATTTATTAAGTTGCTCCTGTACCTCAGTCATTGTTATGTTGTGCAAAAGCACCATTTTGTTCATCTTATTATTATAAGATGTGATTATTCCTTGGTGAATTGTATTTGAAGAGCGTGGGACTATTTTCGAAAAACTTCAAACCATGTTAAAGAGGATATGACTGACAAATAAAACGCCTTTCAAGAGATCAATATTCATGTACACACTGCAGTTCATTTGACAGAAGAATGATAAACAGAGGCCAAACTAGGCCTGTTTGAAAGAAATGCAGAATATCCAGCTGCAGAACACAGGAAATAATGACTGT
Organism: Fundulus heteroclitus; assembly: GCF_011125445.2. Classification (NCBI taxonomy): domain Eukaryota; kingdom Metazoa; phylum Chordata; class Actinopteri; order Cyprinodontiformes; family Fundulidae; genus Fundulus; species Fundulus heteroclitus. The sequence continues at coordinate 19,611,286 of NC_046369.1, read as the reverse complement.
GGGTGGAAATAACTTCCACGGCAGACCGACACAGGGGGCTTTTGTTCAGACTGAAAATACATGTTTAGGATTGCAGCAACAGTTAATTCATTTTGTTCATAATGTTGTATTAAGTCCTGCTATTTTCCCTATGTTTTGTCAGATAAAAAAAGTTATTTCACACTCCTACAAACATTGTCTGGAGTAGCTGAAAAGTGCACTTAGTTTGGCCTCGACTACCAACTGTCAGAAACAGCAATAATGTAGTGACTTTTTGCCATAAGATTGCTGAACGTTGTTGAGATATGCTCCCTTCTGGAGAGGCAGCAGCTCCAACCACCACCTCTTTGGCTGAGAAGCAAATGTCTGGGCCACATCTGCCAACACATTAATCATTGTCACTGTTTTTTTTTTTTTATAATCTCAAATTACCCTTCAACTTGGCACAAACAGCATGGAAGAGGACATGAAAAAGGCCTAAAAATAAATTTAAAAAAATACCAGAAGTTTCCATCAAAACAGTTTGCTGGATACCAGAATATCTGTTTGTTTTCCAACGTCTTTCATAATTTACTGATCTGGTGAAGATGTGTTCAGATGGCTTAAAATAAATGCCTGTTTTGGAGACTTGGTGACCCGCAGCTCTGTAGTAGAAAACTTTGGAGAAAGCTTTTATCTCCTGTACCATGCTCTTCAGTGTAAGTGATGGTAAACAAGATAAACCAGCCCTCTTCGCCACCGTTTGAGTCGTGTTATACGTTTGAATCATCGCTCTCACTGTAGATATTGGGACGTTGTTGACGTTCAACACATGTTGGCCTTACTTGAATGCTCCCATTTTGATGAACGGCTAATAGAAATGTGTTATGTCGTTTAATAACTAAGGTAAATAGGGAGTTATAGACACTTGGAAACACTTTATAAAGGAAGGTATGAAATAAAGATGCTCCAGTTACATCTATTTCATTGGAAATGTTAAGGGTTCCAACAACCTGGCACTTCTGCTTTTCTAACAGTTTTGTTTAGACCAACTGAACAAATGTAATAATATTTTAGGTTAGTGTTATAAATATTTTAGAAACAGATTGTGCTACTCTAATAGAATATTGTTTTTATCTCACTATTAGCGTTTATCATCATTCCTCTCTCTATATCAAGGGTCTGCCACCTTTTCAATCCAAAAAGCCTATTTTGCCCTCAGTCCAGCTAACTAAAATTTATTTAGAGCCACAAATGTTACCTGACCTTTTGAAAATTTTTATTAAATTTTGATAAATATCTACTACAGGAAATTTGTTGCAGTTTTTAAACCACCAGAGCAACAAAAACAACAAGAACAAAACAACAAGAACAACAAGAACAACAACAATAATAATAATAATAATAATAATAATAATAATAATAATAATAATAATAATAATAATAATAATAATAATAATAATAATAAACAGCCCACAAAACCTTTGCAAAAGTTGGACGCATTTTATTTCAATGAGATGTTGATATCTGTGGAAAATCACATGAGGAAAAAAAAAGCACCTAGTTTCTAACCTAATGACAAGAAAAGTAGATCTAAAACTATCTCTGGTATTTTAGTGTTGTTCTATTGTGGAAATTAAATTCAGTTATTCCATGAAAAGCTATGCAATTAGTATTATAGCTATATTTTAAAAAATTGTTCATTCTTCATTATATGTTTAGGCAAAGTTAATAAGAGCCATTGTGGAAGGTGCTCCAGAGCCACTTGTTGCAGACCCCTGCTCTATACCTGTGTATGACCAACGCAAAATTGTAGATAGTTGTGTTGGAATGTTTAAATTATAAATCTTAAAGAAATCTGATTGGTGTTGTTCTTTTGTTTTACATTGGAAACTACATATAACAACCTTGCTGCAATAACAGCTCACAGGTTTTTCTTTGTGTTTCTTTATAATGTAAACCACAGTTAACCTACATTGACTTTTTGTGAATAAGTTAAAAAATAAATTAAAAGGGGTATGACTTTTGTCAAAGCAAGCTAAAATGTCTTACCTGCTTCTGGTCAATCTGTGTTTGTATAATAACCACAAAATAGTTTGGAACGTTTTCCTCATAAAATCTATGACTCCAAAATGTGACCGTGTGGCTTGTTGATTTGTATTTTAAAGGTTACAAAGGCGCAGAATAAGCTATTATCTGGATTTGGCTCCATGGGGGACACTTCACAAGCGGCGCATTCTTGGTTTACAATAAGATAAATATAGGATATTACCAGCCTAATCCTGGAACAATGCTTATGTGTTCATGCATTTGGAGACAGAAAAAGACTGAAAATGTTAGGCTGCCATCAGGTTAAACAGGAGCTTTTCCATGTTGCACGCTTTTCCCATGCAAGTTTCACTTTCAGCTCTACTAAAAACAAACAAAAAAAACACACATTTAACTTGGGTAAATTTCCAAAGATCTTCCATCCACCCCTTTTTGTCTATCTACAGCTCACGTGGCTGCAGACTGATTGCATACATGTCTGAAGAAACATTTAAAAGGCTGGCACAGATAACTCCCTTTGATAACCTCCTCTTCGGCCTTTTGAGTCCTCCTTGATCTCAGCGGCCACTGGCCCCGTCCCCCTTTTCGCTTTGCAGGTCAGGGCGCGCAACGTCTGCCTCTCCCCACCTTCGGCTTCTCATTGTCTCCCGCTGACATCATCGACTTACACCCAGCTTCGCATCTTTCATCGTCATTTTGGTAATGATTATCATTATCATACCAGCAGCCTCTGCAGATGCATCATATTTGGCCGACTTCCTCTCCAGCTCCTCGGGAGGAACAAGCCCAGTTTGGGTGGAGGAGCATGGAAAGAAGGATGAGGCGGTGTTGGGAGGCACATACTTGGTGGCCAGTGGAAAATCGATGTAAGTTTTTGCAGCTAAATGCTCTAAAGTAGCATCGACGGCCACCTGGGGACTGCAGTCACTTATCGCACTTGGCCTTCACCATCACGAATGTAAACCTTATCTAATTGCGATTATCTGCGGTCTATATTGCCACAGCAGACACACAGCACCTATCTCTGCCTTATCACCAGATGCTGTTTTCGTTTGTTTTCCCACCACCTATAAGAAAGTCTTTTACGCTATCTCGTCGTGAGCATCGCCTTTCGCTGGCGCTGTGAGAGGAAAGATCCCTCCAGAGCAAAACTCTTATCAAGCATCAGCAGCGACAGCCAGGAATGTGTTGAACCTTTTTACAGTGTTGTACGCAGCCCAGGGTGGGGCTGCTGTGGCAAGCCATGCGCTACAGGTTTCACAATTTCTTATTTCTGAGCATTCTCAAGTCATTATGACATGAATTAGACTCCGTAAGGTTTGACCTTTAGCAGATGATCCCAAAAAGAAGAGCGATGTATTTGCCTGAGTTATCCACGTGGGTTTGAATAAATGCATTTGCAGAATTTGAACTAATCAGCAGTTTGCTTCGAGTGTAACTGAGCAGCACATTTATGAGGAGGCTGGGTGAATCAAACTGAAGATGTCTAACACTGACATTGTTGGCTGAGGGACATTTTCAGGTTTTGTCAAATGTTTGCTTTAAAAATAAATAAATTCAAAAACCATTCATCAGGTCACAATTTGTTTTTTCTACGCCTCCTCCCATTAAACACACATCCTACAGCTTTCAAAGAAAATACTGCGGTATAGTCTAGTGGCTCATGCTTTACAGCCTTTTCCCACTCTTTCCAGTGTTGATTTCCACTCCAAACCATAAGCAACGGCACAGCTGTTTTTTTTTTTAGGGCCCAGAATATGTCCCTCTCATTTGCCAGGGTTGCAATTATTGTCAGGTTTAATCATCTGCTCCCTTTGGACAGATTGTTAAAAGGTATCTTTGTTGACTTTGCTGTGTACGTTAAACAAACAACTTTTACTCTATATATTCAGAGTGTATGAATGGTTCTATACAAATAAACTTGTCTTACCTCCCCTTCCGTCGGTTTTCTTCAAAACAGCCCTCTAATCCATCAATCCTCCCATCAAATTTGACCATTTTCCCCGGTACTGGTGAAGCATCCCCGCAGCATGATGCTGTCACCACCTTGTCTCACCACGGTGCTGGTTGGGAGAGGGGGGGTACTAACACAGGCCACACTTTTGGGAACCATTTTCCTTAGACTTTCAATTATATAGTTGGAGTTCGTCCATCAAAGATCAACCTATTGACATTTGTGCATTTTTCTGGCACGCACCTTTTTTTTTAAAACAAAAAAATTTGGTAAAAATCAAAATGCATTAATAATTTTGAAAGGCACTGTGTGAGCACAAATCCACACGTTGACAGCTGCATGCATGCCGTCCCACAGCCATTGGGCTGCACAGCTGGTTGTTCTCTTCAACCCGTCTGAAATCTCTGCTGAGCTCTTGTGTCAACAAGAACTGACGGCTTTTTAAAACTACAGACCCTCTTTAAACCACAGACTTGGAGTTGGTTCTGGGTCTGTAACATTTTTTTAACCTCTCCGTGTTTTCCTCTGTTCTTTGGGATTTGATTCTTGTTGACTGCAGTCGTCAAAATGTAACTTTAAACCTTGTTTTCGATACTTGATGGCAGCCGTAGCATGCCTATAACAAAGACTATTTGCACATCGTATTTATCATTTATTCATTTGAAATCAGACTGTTGTCAGGAATCTTTTAAAACAGTCCCAAAACATATTTGCATTGAATATCAAATTTTTTATTTCATTATTTCTTTTCTACTGAAAGGTCAATTAAATAAAAAAAAATAACAAAGAAATATACTTAATAGGAATGCAATATATCACTCAAAAATCCAGTTATTTTAACTGAGACACAGAACAAGGTTTCCCTATTGAACTGATTGGTAACGTTGTCCACCAAATTATTTTTATTATCTCAGTAGCTTGGTTCGATTGTGTCAGGACAATTAATCTTAAAGGCATCTGGACCAGGACCCAAACCTGGGCCTGAAACTGGTGGACATCATGTTCCACACAAAGGTTGTGGTCTATAAAAAAACAAAGATGAAGGGAGAATTTGCTTTCCCGCACGCAAACGCTGAACCACGCGTACCCTCGTTCTGGAGACAGGGGAAACACTTGCAGCCACACTGCATCATGGTTCCTCTCAGACGCCCAATTTGACTACATATCAAACTTTAATAATAGATCAACTTTATTGTAAGCATTCAAAACCGCCATGTTAACTATGCTTGATCTGATGAGCCACAGCTATATATAAGGAGCTTCCAAAAAAAAAAAAAAAAAAAATAGAAGACCTATAAGCCGTTTGCTAAATTAACGTCCGCACAATATATCAACGTTTTCTCATCATCACATTCCTCTCCCTGACTGGCTTCTAGCTCCTTTTCCAAACCCCCAGAGCTCAGAGGAGGCGCGCTTTAATACCACTCAATCCTGTGTGAGCTCAACTATGGGAGCGAGCCATCGGCCTCCTAAAACGCAGGTGGTGGTGTTCAGATGCGTCAGCAGGGGAAACTCTTTTATCATCAGAGGAAGGTGTGTTGCGTGCTCCATAACCTGGCACCGAGGCATGGCATCCATCTCCCTCCTCCTCCCTCCTCCCTGACCCTGACCCACAGCACCCTCCCCGGCAAGAGGAATCTCAGCACGGATCCGTGAGGATGTCATGCAGCATTTAAGACAGCGATAATGTTCACTTTTTAATCAAGTTCTATTTTTGTGTTTGACATGTCAGACACAACGGCAAAACAAATTAATAAATAATTACGGATCTAATTTCTTTGAAGTCATCAATTCGTGTACGCTATTACGTCGTACACTTTTAAGAATAGATCCTACACAATGTTTTATGAATGAGACCTCTGGTCTGTACCAGGGACATTTTTCTAATTTATTCAACAAAGACAAATTGCAAAAGAAAAAAAAGTGTCACAGCATCGTTACCTTGCAGCAAAAAAGCCCCGTGTTTAAGTTCCTGAAGTTTGCATGTTCTCCCTGTGCATGCGTGGGTTCTCTCCGGGTACTCCGGCTTCCTCCCACAGTCCCAAAACATGACTGTTAGGCTAAATGGTCTGTGCAAAATGCCCTTAGGTGCGAGTGTGTGTGCACGGTTGTTTGTCCTTGGGTTTAAGTTTTACATATGTGTTCATATATACATCTGCTGCTTCTGTATTTGGGTTTATGACTCACTCAGTCTATTTCACCAAGGCTGTGTGAGTTTAAAAAGAGTGTAAAACAGCCGGACACAATGTGCTCCAGAGCGAAGGGTGTAGTATTGTTGTTCGATGTTGTTTAATGATACTTACACCAAACAGATGACCAAAGACTGCAAAAACTCAACCCTCTTGTTTAGGAGAAATAAAAGCGACCTTGTTCAAGAACCAGTGAGGTTCGAAGATTGTGAGTGTTTCACAAGGTGCTGTATACACAGGTTGTTTACTCATATGGCAAACATGTCAGCTAACAGGTTTATTTACACATCATGCACTGTCATTTTCTCTCAGCTCATTTCAATATTTACTCTCACCCTTTTAGGTCCTGACAAGATGACTACAGAGGCATCAGGCTTTATAAACTTCTCAGTGCTCATTTGCATAGGAGTCCTTTTTTTGAAACCGTTGTTTCATTGTTTCCAGCACTGCAAACAGGGAACTAAATGTAAGTGCAAATTTCTTAAAAGATTTGTGCACTTAAAATGGGAAGAACTAATCTGCATCATCTTATTTCAAGTGCTAATTATCTAATTATCTTATCTTAGGGGCAAAACTACTCATTGCATGGGCCTATCATTTTATTTACCTGCTCAAATCAAAGGTAAATACACTGATTTCAAGAAAATTTTACTTAGTTCCCTTTTTGCAGTAAAATGTAACTTTTTTTTTTCATGTAAATGTTAATTACATTACATGCACAGGAGATTTGGAAAAATCATTCCATGTTTTCATGGATACTGAAATAGTTTCGTTTGCTTCGTTTTCTCTGTTTCTCTCTCCCTTTTCCAAAGCTACAGTACGTCCCTCGTGTCCTGAACGCTCCTCCTGACCCCTGCTTTGTCCAAAGGTTCACTGATCTCTTTCAGGAATTCGCCCTGCATTCTCAAGAGTCGGGGCTCCTAGCTGTAAATCACATGTTCAGCATTAAGGTATGGCCATAGGGAAGACTAACAGGCTGGAGGGAGCTCTCAGAGTCGTAGTTGCATTCCTCCAGTTAGGATTTCTTCCACAAACACAATGTTTTTCTTGTCGCTGTGCCATCCTGCTCTTCCCTCTCCGATATCAGTATTACTCTTCCTCAGTTAAACTAATCCGCACCGATTCCTTTGTGATTAAGCTCGAAGTCTTTATGAAGTGCGCAGATGCTTGAGAAGATTTTATAGAAAGCCTTAAACATACTCTCTCATGTAGACCACCCACTTCCACCGTCCTCCTTCTGCCTCTTTAACTTCCTGTTAACATCGGTTGACAAATTGGAAAGCTCATGGGCAAGTTTTCCTGCTATTTAAGTATCTATTAAGAATCTATCTATCAAAGGTGTCTCTAATAGCCTTGAAAAAGAAAAAAAGAACAGAAAAAAACAGAAAAAACCCACAAAAAACAAAAACAAACAATGAACTAGCAGCACTGTAGCCTTACAAGCGCTCATAAGTGTTCAGGGTCTGACTTAACCACACGCTCAAAGCACCAAATATTGACTCTTAAGTTGCTTAGTGTTGGGCTGAGAGACCAAACAGCTGGATGGCCGCAGCACCGTCTTTCATCGTGACAGCCCCTCCCCTCCTGCCCTCCAGGCTCTGTCTGCTTATGTGCCTACACAACCGCTTTCTCCATGTGGGGGGCCCTCGACACATCAAAGGAGCCGAGGGCTGGAGCTCCGGTTGGGGTGACAAGCAGCTACGGCCCAGCTGAGCAGGACCGCACTTGTCTACGCAGAGGAAACACATGCCGAGGCCGTCTGCGAGCAACTCCTGGTTTGGACTGAGTTAGAAAGTGAGCAATTGACACATATGAACATAAGCACATTCTGGGTAGGGTGTTGGAATGCTTTTAAGATTAAACTAAAATATATATATAACAATTCATGTATAAAATCATTTAGACGACAATGTGATTGCATAATATGTTGAAATATAAGTGCAGACCCTTGGAAACTTGGAATACCAACAAAACTTCAGGCTCACAATGAAGTTCTCTGACTGAGTGGCATAACGGCTCAAAAGCAACTCGAATACGGTCATGATAAAAGGTAAGTACAGCTCCTTTATTTAAAATATTTTATAAATTAAGGCAAAAAGAACAAGATGTGCGCTTACCAGACTTTACTAAGTAAAGTATACCTTTATAGCTTACAATAAGTGATGCTATATTGTATCTTTGTTAATAACATAAAAACATCAATTCCTGGATTTCCAGATAAATGTGGAATTTTGGTCTGTCTTTTGAGTCCTCAAGTTGCTGCAATGGGAAATGTATTCATACGTAGAATACACAAGACCGTGGTCAGTGTTTCCTGCAACTTCATCCATGAGAAATGTAAATCTATAATAAATATATGAGCCACATCTCTACAGGAATTATTTCGCAAGGGAAACTTTAAAATCCATTACCTCAAAATTAGAGAACGGCTGGACAAGTACAGTGTGTCTAAGGGTGGACTAAGAAATAACTCCTATAAAATGTCATGCTTCAAAGCCTTAATATGCAAATGCTTACATTCTTACTAATTAGGCCACCCAGCGAGAAAACAAAACACAGGATTTAGGCATTTTCCCACAGTTTCACCAAAATTAATTCAGGCAACAAGGCAATGATCCTTACCTCACCACCAAGTCTCCAACTGAGAATGAAAACAAATACAGTTTAGTGGAGCAGTAGGATCTTTGGAAAGCTGTGCTAAAGTCTTTGTTGTGGATAAAAATCTATGCCGGGGGCAGGTGCTTTCATACACAAGTTTATTCTTGTCATAATACACAGATTCAAACAGAAGTAGATTATATTATTTGGGAGGCATTAAATTGGAGGTTTTGAGAGGAAGTGGGGCATTTTTGCAAGCAGGCAAGGCAAGGCAAGGCAAATGTATTTGTATTGCACATTTCAGTACAACGCAAAGTGCTTCACATGATTAAAACATAGGAAAATAAAAACAGAATACAAGCAAGTTGGAATAAAATGTAGAACATTTTACACAAAGTAAAACATGGGAAAATGGAAACTAAAAGCAAATATTACTGATATTAAAAATGTTTTTTGCTATAAACTTAAACTAATGATGTTTCAGTAAAACAGTTTAACTAGAACAGTCGAAGGAAATCCTAAACAAATGTGTTTTTAATCTTGATTTAATAGAAGTCAGGCTTTCGGCACTTTTACAGTTTTCTGGAAGTTTGTTCCAGATAAGTGGAGCATAGGAACTAAATGCTGCTTCTCCTTGTTTAGTTCTGGTTCTAGGTATGTGGAGTAGGCTGGAGCCAGAAGACCTTAGTGGTCTGGAAGGTTGATACGCTGATAACAAGTCTGTGATGTATTTAGGTGCTAATCCATTCAGGGATTTATAAACTAACAGAAGTATTTTAAAGTCTATTCTCTGAGATACAGGGAGCCAGTGTAAGGACTTTAGAACTGGGGTTATGTGCTCTACTTTCTTAGTCTTGGTGAGGACGCGGGCAGCAGCGTTCTGGATCAGCTGCAGCTGTCTGATCCACTTTTTAGGCAGACCTGTGAAAACACCGTTGCAGTAATCAATTCTACTAAAAATAAACGCCTGGATTAGTTTTTCAAGATCCTGCTGAGACATTAGTCCTTTAATCCTGGAAATGTTCTTCAGGTGACATAAAGCCGACCTTGTAATTGTGTTTAGATGCTTTTGGAGGTCTGAGTCCATCACTACACCCAGATTTCGGGCCTGATCAGTGGTTACTAGCTGAAGCGACTGAAGTTGTGCATTAACTCTGTCAGTCCAAAAAAATATTACTTCAGTTTTGTTTTTATTCAATTGAAGAAAGTTTTGGCACATCCATGCATTGATTTCTTTTAGGCATTTACTCAGCGCTTGAATGGGTTCATAGTCACCTGGTGACATGGTGATGTAGAGCTGTGTGTCGTCTGCATAGTTATGGTAGCTGATGTTGTTTTGTAGGATCTGAGCAAGAGGGAGCATGTAGATATTGAATAGGAGGGGACCCAGGATGGACCCTTGGGGATCCTACATGTGATTTATCTGATGTAAAGTTACCTACTGACACAAAAAAGTCCCTGTCCTTTAAGTAGGATTCTTTCTGAGGGTCAGGTTACCTAAGAGTGAAAAGAATCGGAATCTTTCTCCTAAAAACTAACATTCTTGTATTGTAAAGAAATAAATGTCCATGCTTCAAAGTTTTAAAAAATAATCCAGAACAGAATGATCCCCCAGTCTTTGTCCACTCTAAATAGTTCCCAGCATTTCTTAGTTATAATCAACACATGTGGCAAATTTTAAATATTTTTAATAGTTTACAGAAGAAAA